>NC_079147.1:134869280-135022127 GCF_945859685.1 Eupeodes corollae
AGC
Organism: Eupeodes corollae; assembly: GCF_945859685.1. Classification (NCBI taxonomy): domain Eukaryota; kingdom Metazoa; phylum Arthropoda; class Insecta; order Diptera; family Syrphidae; genus Eupeodes; species Eupeodes corollae. The sequence continues at coordinate 134,869,284 of NC_079147.1, forward strand.
CTAATCTACGCACACATCCCCCACGGAAGAGACGAATGACGACTCCAATTGTATGTTCTTCGAGTTCTTGCAAAAAAATATGAGCAGTGCCTTATCTACGATATTTAAGTTGTATTGGCAAACTTTAATGCCCAGCTAGAAAGGGAAAAAATAATCGGGGAAAATAGCTTAGACAGGGAAGAAATCTTTGGTGAAATAATCAGGAAATATAGCCTACACGACATTATTACCAACAGCGGATTCAGGCTAATTGTTTTCCACACTTCAACATACGCAAAGAAACTTGGAGTTATCCAGATCAATCTATACCATGAACCAGATTGAAAATATTGCCATGAACCAGATTGAAAATATTGCCAAGACCAGCTTAATAGATGTCTGAACTTTCCGAGCTAGCATCAACTTGGGATACCTTGTTGTAGTCAAGGTAGCACTTCGGGTTTCGAGACTTAAGGCAAAATAGGAAGATGCTTGGTTAAGTTTCTTCTACTTGAACGTAGAACTTGTCAAGTTGTAGAAGCTGAGTAAGGTTGATGATTCTCGAGAACTTTCACCAGATGAGTCTCGAAAGCAAAGGACGCGCATATCCTCTACCTCTCCACAATTATCATCACTTTATTAATAGTCTTGTCAATCTTTTTTTAATTTTTTCAATTCTTCAAGAGTGAACTGCATACGAAAGGCGCCAAAGAGTATTACAATACTTAAAAGTAGATCAGTAATCAAGAGTGTATCGATTACAGAACTCTTTTGAGTTGCATAAAACAAATCTCAAGGTCCTATGTGTGACCTCTACATAGGACCTTGAGATTGTTGTTGTTGAACAGATTTTATATTTTATTTTATAAGAAAAGTAAATTGATCAACGGTTTCGACAAAAAGTTTAACTTTGACATTTTGCTATAGTATGATGTAAAGAGTTAATCCAACACCAATTCCATTATTTTTTTTAAATGTTCTTGCATTAAAATGCACTTTTGATGTGTTTGTATACAATGAAGTATACTTTAAAATCATCCGCATACACGAGGCACTTTAAATTAAGAAAAAAGTTTTAAATTTGGAGTTATTCTTTTATAAATTAGTTTCTTAAAAACTTTTAGAATTGTAATGATTCTACAATTATTGCGAGAGTTAGAAACATCCTGCCAATTGCCAGATTAAAATATACTCAAAGGATCTGTAATTACTCTAGCTTATCTTTGTAGGATAAATGGAGCGATTCCATCCATGTCAAGTTGTGTGTCAACTTTAATTTCAGAAGAGGCTTGTTTAATGGCTTAAACTTCCAATATTAAAAAAGCTATCAGAATAATTAAATTGATCATCATGAAGTATATTTGGATTAATATCTAAGTAAACGGATTGAACCCGTCTGAAGTCCTTGTCTGATATTCAAACTTAGTAGGTTCAACTTTAGTCGGCTTCGTTTTTGTAGCTACAGATTTTTCATACAAATCATTTCTGCATTTTTAAGGTACTTAAATTGTTTTTTATCCTATGGCACTTACAATCAGTTCAGAATTCAGAAGTTCAAACTAGAACAACATTAGATTTAACCAACAAATCTCTCAACACCTTCTCAGATTTCTATTCAGAGATCAAATAAGAATATTATAAATTTCGACTTTATTCTTTAAAGAAATAAAGCAATGGCTATTTGACCTGGTGCAATTATTACTTAGCTCTACCTAGTTCGTTTCATTAATTTAACAGAATGAGCTTTACTAACTTTAACTTTTTTTCTTTTCACTATCTTTTTTAATTTCTTTATATGCTGATTTAAGAATATCTTAACCTCTACACACAAAATAAAAATATGTGAATCTTAAGGCTATGTTTACGATATAAGGTTTTCCTAGTGCCTGTTCTATATTATTTATAAGGGAAATGAAAAAAATTCTTTAATTATAACAAACCTAACATTTTTACAAAAATCTGTAATTTTATTCATTTGTTTTTAGTTCTTGTTGTTTTGTTTATAAAATATACTAATTTGCAATAGTAAATAACAATTTATATCCAAAATAGTTCTACTATATTACAGAAACTCGGAAATCCCTATCCGACAGGCCAAACCACCCAACATGCTGACCAAGACCATGCCCCACGAAAACAAAATACCCCCATCAAGTCATCAAGCCACCTTTTGCTTTTGGAATTTCGATGTCGATAGGCGAACACATTAATGTCATTCATTCATCCCATAATGTTCAGGACTTTCCTTCTTCCCTGTATACCAATGTATGTAGGTGTAAGTATGTACTATGTAGGTATATCTATACAGGTACCAATTCTAAGGCCTGTTCGCCTTCTGACTTCGTATGCAAGTTCGTATTATTAATTAGGTCGTTAAGCTTTTGTAGAAGTAAGGAATACTGTGAAGGTTGATTCGAAGCCGAAGCTGAAGCCAAAGCCGGAGCTGGAGCAGAACACCACCGAAGTATGAACTGAGAGGGGTGGGTTCACACTGGAAAATTAATTTCCCTTAGGTCCGGGTTATTATGTAAACATTAGTTCAGGCCAACTCCGGACTATTAGTCCTATGGGGGTGGTTCAACAACGATGTTATTTCAGGCTCAAAAATTCTATAGGAAAAATTAATGATCTGTATGAACTACAACTGGTAAATGAAGGTAATTTTTGCTGCTGGGTAATCCTCAGCGGTCCTGCTTGAGGACATTCATTGTTGCTTTCATCTCGTTGTCATTTTTGATGACACCTGCTGTGTTCTTTATTTTGTTTTTTCTTTTTTTTTTATAGATATGTATGTTTATATTTATAATGGTCGCCTTCAGCCTTTTTATGTTTTGTACTAAACGTCATGTAGTGGTAATGAACATGCATATATACCGAACCAATGTATCGTAATTATTATTACCATGCTTATACGTGTTTTTGTGAAAAGGAATCTCATGTTTTTCTGTATCGGCCCAAGTTAGATTAGTGTTTTTTCATTACATTATAATTTTCTTTGTGATACTCGTATCTTGTTTGTTGTTTATTTGTATAGCTCGTTAAAATATACACAGGATAATGCTTCATTGGCATTATTTTACTCAATCTTATTATTCATAGGTATGTATGTATGTATGTATATGTTCTCTTGGTACGGTGTCAGAAAGAATTACATATTCTCTTGTACCGAAATGATGACAGGTCAGGTCATTATACATTATCGCATAATTAATTTTTCATCTTAGGTAGGTATACAAGTTTAAGGACCGGAATCATGATTTCAAATAAATAGCAACAGGCAGCATTTAAGGAAAAAATTTGTGTGTTGTGTTAAGTATACAACCAGTCGTCTTATAACTTCAAAAAAGAGGTGGGAATATGGATTTAAAATAATTTTGGTGATAAAATGTACAAAAAGATCAAACAACTTCATTTAGAAAAGAGGCTGGGATGTAACCCACATTTTCCTAAGAGTGTCGCAAAAAGTTAATAACACCATTTTTTGGAAGATAAAATGTTTGTTTGATTTCTCATAATACTTGATTCGAAAACCATTTGTTATCAGTTTTGTGTTGTTAATAAAAACAAATTGTCAATTGATTTTTTCTCAAACAATAACTAAAAGTAAAGAACAATATTTTGCATATGTTTTTTTAAGTTTGATTTCATACTCCTTGTCCCCGCCGTTTTTAGTCTAAAACAAATTTTTACAAATTATCTCAGAAAAAACGTGATATTGATTGCCGATAAAGGTACGCATCTTCTTACATAGTCAAGTTGTTGGATATGGCGAAGTAGTTCAACATTCATAATATTTGGTGACGGGTCGTAGAGAAATTTCAGTAAATTAGCAAAGCTGACGAACTTGCAAACATTTGGAACAACTTTTCCTTCGATGAACAGCAAATTCAACATCGGTACATCCCTAGCTAATTATAAAGTAGCTTAAGCATTATACAATAAAAAAAAGCAAACTATACAGATGTTCTAATACAACCACTTTTCGGTCAATAAAATTAATTTGGCCAATGCTTGAGGCACTTTAGCAAATCATTTCTCATTTCGGTTTTTATAGATTGCAGATTATCTCCGTCACAGAAGTCCTTTCAGCACACTGCTTAATTGGCATGATTTCTGTGTTGGAGTTTCTGTAAACGATTTTTGCAGAAGCTGCATTTGTAAAGAAGAAGAACAGTGCCTCCCTGTCTATGTTCATGTCCTGCTCCGTCACAAAGACGAAGACTAAATTCCACCTACTACAATGATCCTTGTGACATCTATTGTCTCAAACGCTTCATAGCTAGCGCTAACTGGTTTGACGACTAAGGTAGATCTTAAGATCCATTTAGTATCACAACGAACCATCTTTTGTTCTAATTGTGTTGGTTTCCCCTACCTTTTCGTATCTTTTAGTGCTATTATCAGTAAAAGAAAATGTATTTGTAGTAGACATCTCTGAAGGCTCTTGATATCTCATCTGACGAAAAAGCTTGAATTACTTGCAAACACATGGATGTATACATTCTTACAGACGTATGAACGGACAAAAATCTCTCTAGAAACGTTTTATTTAGGTTTTAGGGGCCTTGAAATGCCGAGAAATGTTCGACAAATTAAACCGATTGCAAGAGTTAAAAGGAAGTTATAATAACGATGTTGGTATAAAATTAAAAAAACAAAAAATACTTAAATTTTCTGATCCAATCATTGACAATAATGTCTTCCCAAAATTGCATCGGACATAATTAAGATGTAGTATATTTTTACGAATAGAAGAAATGTACTAAGAATGATGTACAACTTTAAACAATAACAACAAAAAATACTTTATTTTTAATAAAATCAAATCTATAACTGCTTAAAAAAGGGTTACGTTTCGAAACACAAAACATCAAAGAGATGCCTACCTCTTTTTATCAGGAGTAATAATAATAATTAAATCATGATTTTAAACAAAAAGGCACAAGTCTAAGTCAATTCAGATTCAAATCCAAAAATGTGTTTAAGGAATGTTAAAACACATAACCATAAAAAGAATAACTTAAAGTACATTTTTCCTTTTAGCATTATTAGATCTAGCCAAGAAAATGAAGAATACCTTTCAGGTTTGAAATTATTAAGAGTTTACGTATTTTCAATGTGAGCTTTATCTTTAGCTCCTTTGCTTTCAATATCTTTTTCACTATTGTTATATTCGTATATAATTCTTAAGCACTGGCTTCTTTCAAAACAAAAAAATACGAACTTTCGTTGGAGTTACTTATATTGCAAAAAGCGCTGAAATTTAGAAAAAATATACAACTTTTGTTTAAAATTTCAGTGTTGGAGCGTTTCTTTGTATGAAAGTACCATTTATAAATTATATCAAAAGATGGTGTTAAGCGGGTTCAATATCGACTTCCGGAAATACTAATTTTGATGCCGCTTCTCAGAAAATCGTAAAGTTTGATTAGCTTTAATAATTTACAACAGAAAAACATCGTCCGGTAGTTTTTGACAACAAGTTTACGTTCTCTAAACTCTCGCTCTCTGTTCAGCGACTTTGAATACATGGCTATCTCATAGCCAATGCTTCTTTTTACTTTGAATTCGTTCTACAAGCTATAAGCAGGAAATGTGTTTTAGAATACTGTTGTAGCATGTGGTCACACCCATTATTGTATATTAGCTTAGCTAATACGATATTGTTTTGAAACATCTGTTATTAAATTCTGCACATTGAAATAACTCGATTGTAAGCAATCAAGTCATTCTAAGAAATGCGAGTATCAGTTAATTTTTATAAGTGAACGAATGCAACAATTGGTTGCGGCCAAGACTAACAACCATTTCGACGGTCTATATTTATTTATCTACACCAACATTTACATTGTAAGTTGAAATGTAATAAAAATAGTTTCTTCTTGATTCCAATATTTATAATAAATATATTTGTTTTTAATTCTAAAATAGAATCTTCGATTCAATCTTAGCGAAATCAAAATACATAATTATTGTTTGATGCTCTTCAGCTCTCCAGTTCGTTTTTTTTTTTCAGAAACCTAACATTATCATCATTTTTTTGAATTTTCTTCAAATATTTATATCACCATAAAATTCTTAATTTTAATAATATAAATACTGATCTAGTAGAAAGACATAATGTATTTATCTTATATCAAATCTCTGTATATATGTAAACTGTGCGATATCTTAGCAAATGTAATTCAACTACGAAAATAAAAATCTATCTAGTAAACATTATCATTATTATTTTCATTCAACAAAAAGTAAAAAATGAAAGACTTCTTAATAATTTTTTTTTGTATTAATTTGCAACTCTTAATCTCAGCTATATGATACATACGTACGTATATTCAATTATTTGTGGCGGCAGAACTCCTTTAATTAAATTATTTATGTTTGAACTGAGTGAAATCCCACCCAATTTAAAAGTAATTTATTCATAGATTTTGTTTTAATGGTAAAAGTTATGTTTTGTATAATATATACTACAGCAACATTTTGTAAAGGTTTTTCTAGCAGAACTTATAATTTATCTAATTAAATTTGGTTGTTTTCAATAAATTCTGGGAAAAACCTTTGTTGTGAACATGAAGTACATAGGTATCTCATTAATTCAAATTCGAGTATATAATAATGAATAGGATTTCTAAATTATACTTCGGAAGTTTTGAATGAACTAAATTATGTAAATAAAATATCGGCTTAAGTATTTATACAATAAATTTTTTTAATTTGCTTGTATTTTAGTACAATGAATTGCGAACCACAAAGTGTGCAAGACGTAATCATAGAAGTTAAACAAATGAAATCATTCATTCAATCATTCTTTAGCAGCAAAATTTAACCAAAATTATAATACTCTTATTAGCGCTTTGGACAAAATGTGGATCATTTGTAAAATAGTAAAATACTAACTCCCAGCTTGTACAAAAAACAAATCAAATAAACCTTCGATCTAAGAAACGGTCTAGTTTACAAAAAATTTAAGAAATAGAAGTCAAAAAAGTCCTTACATATTATCTAAAGTTGACTTAAGATTAAATTGTTTTTATTTTTTCTCAAGGAATAACGACTAAACTTTAGTTAAGTTGTTTTTAAGCGAGAAAATTATGAACTTTGCTCGAGCGGCTTGTGAAATGAAATTGTTGTATTTTTTAAATTTCTACTTGGAGAAAAACAACTTGACTTAACTTAAGTTGTTATTCCCCAAGAGATAAATAAATTTGTCGTGTCTTAAGTTAAGTTTATTCATTATTCCACAATTAAATATTGATCATGAAAAATCTTAATTCGAATTTAGTCCTTTTTCCGCGGCAGTCAGTTTATAAAAATCTAATGTAGATTGCATTTTATTGTATATTGTGCGACGAAATCATAAACAAGTGTGTACTTAAGTCAACTTTAAGTATTTTTGCACGAAGATAAGAAAATAAAAATAATAAATAGTTTTGTAATAACTCGCCTTTAGATTGTAGGCACGGTCGATATTTCCTTTTTTAGATTTTTTAAATGTTTTGAATTTAAAATAAGTGTAATTAAAATCTCGATCACAAAGGCTTTTGACACTGGCCCGAATGTTAAAGGAAAAAGCTTTTAATCGAGGTTTGATAATTTTATAACTTTGTTTTTTGTGTGAGAGTGGTTTTGCCTCATTGTGTGATTCTCTGTCTTTATGTCTGCCTGGCGTTTTTGTGTGCCTGGTTGTGTCAATCTGTTATAATAATGTTTGGATCACGATAACTGCAATTTTGGCTATGTATAGACTGAGTGTCTAACGTGAAAATAAAAGACTTTGCCGACAGATACCCAGAAATGTTGGAAAAGCATATGAATCTACTTCTGGAGTAATTAAGCAGGCCAGAATTTGTCAACCGTTTGGTAGGTGTGGATTTAATCGCCAGGTAAAATTTTCATTTGAAAACCATTTTCATTAAGAATCCATTTTCAATCACTATTGGTCATCGGGATTTTATGATCAACGTATTCTATATATTGACAACATGTTAGTTATTGACAAATGATAAACGGACAAATTCAACTGAACGAAAACGTAATCGTCAAAATACCGTTTTATATTTTTTGGAGCATGCTTGCAAACGTTCTAAAATTTGTTGAAAATATTTTACACAGTGCCTTGATGAAACTGAAAGTTTTGAAGATGTACCAAATATATCTGCCGAAAAAAAGAAGGATCTTATGGAATTAATGTTATATGTATATTATTACTCCAAATTGCACTAAGGACACATCCTGATTTAGAAAGTGAAGATGATGAAAATAAAGCTTTTTTTCTATACTATTACTATTGCTATTATTTACGAAACTTAAAAAATCGAATGCCTTTTTTTTCTAAGAAACTATTTATAATCTCAATATTTGTAAAGATTTTCAATTTTAGTACGTTAATAAAACATAAAATACATGTTGATACTTTTTTCTAATAATTAAAAAAATTGCGAAGTGTGAATTCTACCTTTTTTGTTGTTTATTGTTTTGTTAATTTTATATTTTTCAATGGTTTTATCTTGATGTAATATTTATTTTTATTATTCAATATTGTGTAGGATATTTTTTAATAAATTGGTGTATTTTCTAATACAAAAACAAGATTGTATGTTTGATTTCAATCGTGTAAAAATCGTATTTCAAAATTTTGGGGCCATATGCATATCTAACTCAATATAGTTATGGAATAACAACTAAAGTCGAGTTACGAGGATCATAATGTCGTATTAAATTAGTTAAAAACAACTTAACTCGACTTTGGCAAACTTACTTCCAGGAAAAATAGCTTAACTAATAACTAATTTTGTATGAACATTTCTCCCTAGGCAAAACAACTAAACTACTTGTTTTGCTTCCCACGCTTTTAATTTTCATGTTTGATTTTGTTTTAAATTTTAACTCAAAAGAATGGTTTAATACCTTTAAATCCATACTGTAATTGCGAACTTTTTCTTACAACTTCAAACTGCTCTCTTGAAAAATGTTAAGAACAGTCTTTAGCGGTTCAGCCTCGGGGTCACAGATGTAGATCGTTAGCTGAATTTAAAAATCAACTTTAATTAAAAATTAATTAAATTTACTTTTTTCAACCCTAACAGATAGTAAGATAAGCCAATTTTTTTATACGCAAAAAAATTTGTATGAAATTCGTCAACATTGCTTTTACGATATTTTTACTATATTTTTTTTGGTGGTGAGTTATGACCTTAGATTTTATTTTCCTTCAGAAAATTGTATACAGTTTGCTCTGCTACAGAAAATACGGATATAATTCTCTTAATGGTTTCTGTCTTAATTCTTACAAAATCATAAACCGTCTTAGTTACGTCAACGATTGCATGTTTCTTTTGAAGAATTAAAAGCAATTTTTGAACATCTTTTTTTTTATTTTTTTTATGAACGCAAACATTATTTGGTACTAAAAAATCGAAGTAGCAACTAAATAATGAACCAAACTCCATCAAAAAGTAATCCTTCCCTTAAAATTAGTCAATTTATATTTTTATAGCTGTACTTTAACAATTTTTGTTAGAAAATAAATAGTAATTTAAGCAAAAAAACCCAACGACAACAACTTATTCTTAAAATTTAAAAATGTGCTACCAAAAGCTAAAAGATGGTAACTATAAACAGATGTGTTTTTATATTTACTAAAACGAATGAGCGAGAGATAAAATGACGATCAGTTCAGTCTCCTACTAATAAAACAAGTTCAATATAACTTAGGGGCTCGGTTCAAGCCCAATTCAGAAAGCTTAACTCAATATTCTGTAAAGAGTTCGAGGGTGAATTTATCACTTTAATTTTATACTTTAATTTTATACAAATTTATAAAACGTTTATAAAGTTAAACATAATTATCAACACATAAACCTTGAAATTAGAATTTTCTGTTTTTTAATTTTAAATTCACATCAAATCACACATACATACATATACACATACAAAGTCCAAATTCTTTTTTTTTGTTTTTACAATTCAGGAGAAAAATCAAATAAACAAAACACGAAGTAAAATTTTCAGGCTCAGAGGGATTGTAAAACTCAAGGATATTAAAAAATACATAATTCGTTGGAAAATAATTTCAAAGGCAATAATATGAGCATAAAATTTACATAAAATGTCTTTTCCTAAATAAACACAATGTCAAACATAAAGAAACAAAAATGTATAAAGGACATTTCATCCCAATAGGGCTAGCCGCTGGACCATAGTCTTACATTTAGTATTCTTATTTTGTATCTTCAAATCAAAGAAAAATCATATCCTAGGGCTATTGTGGCTTATCAAACATCCATCTGCAGTTTCAAATGAAATAAATATATATGTACGTATGCATATTAAATAAAAATTCGTTGATAAAAATAATATGAAAAGTCAAGAGGCAACATTTTTTCTGCTTTTCAAGGTCCCACATCAACAGAAATCTTTAAACCATGGAGATTTAGGAACAGCAATGCAAATATTATGCTTAAAGGTACTTATTTCGTCTGTATTTCTATATTTATAGGTACTTTAATAATACGTTTGAAAAAATATTGCTAATCAAAATTTTGAATATCGAAATTAAACCAGTGTTAGAGAAAATACAAATTATTTACCCTTAATAAAAAATATTTTGTCTATGTTTTGGTTTATTTAAACAAATCGTGAATTCCTTACAAATTTAACTTAAAACATTTTTGTTTAACAATTTCTGTTTAAATATTATCTTAAATAAAACACAATAGGTATTCTATATTCGAGAAAATTCGAAGTAGGTCTTGAATTACAATACTTTAAAAACCCGAATGACACTAAATGGCTTGTTGATGACCGATCGTCGAAACTTTCATGCTCTTCATGACAGCTTCCAGCGTTGAAATTTTGTACAAGGATCTTGTAGTGCAATGAAAGGAAAAAATCGGAAAATCACAGATTGAAGGCAAACATCAGGTGGAATAACATTACCACGTGCCAGGTCAGAAAAAAACATCTGGCCTACAGTAGATTTAAAGCGATCAAAGTGCTTGATATCTCTAAGCAGATGGCATATAAGCTCGATAATCGGTATCATAACAGGAGACAAGTTAGAAACATTTTATACCATATATGATATGATAAGGGATTCGCAGTCGAAAACCAATTTTTACCAATCTTATTCGAATTTTTTGATAGTTCTTATTTATATAGAAATCAAAACAACTGGGGTTATTCGCAAATGACTGTTGCAGAAGCTGTATGGATAATCAGTACATGCCCTGCTGGAGCTTAAAAACGTAAGAATTTTTCTGTAATGATCGAAACGATCTCAATCATATTTACGTAATCATAATTTCACGTTTGATAAGGGATCTACACTAGTTTCATTGAGCTTAGAAGAAAGCCTCAAGATGTATGAGATATCACAATGGGCCATTTAACTGGTCTAAGTGCATTCAGCACCTTTTTAAGTAGGTACTTGTTATTAATGGAGATCAACTAAACACAAAAAATGCTCTCAAGAAAAAGAAAGATTATTGGAGAAATCAACAAATTAACCGTAAACTTTGTTCAATTTAATCAAAACCATGCTAATTAATATGAAATATGGTATGAGCACAGAATCTCAAAGTAGTAGGAAGTTTTATTAGAGTTTTGGGTCAACTTCACTAAGAAGCTCTTGGAAACTTTCTTTGGTTATATATACAAAACCATTTAAAAAAGTTATACAAAATATATTATTTGTTTTAATTTATAATTTTAAAAGTTAACACATCACAAAACTTTCAAATTTGAAATATTCACAAGATTCTGTGGATTCTTTCGCAATAGTGAATTGTTCCATCGCTTGAGTAACACGATACTTAGTATAAAAACCAATCGAAGCAGTCGAAAGGTTTTCATTCGATTGATAATCGACGATGGCAATCGGTATTTTATTCTAAACATAATTTTGTTATTTTGTTTTCTATAAAAATAAGAACTATCAACAAATTCTAATAAAATTGGTAAAAATTATTTTTCGACTGCGAATCACTTATCATATCATAAATGGTATAAAATGTTTCTAACTTGTAGTTAATCTTTTTCGAAAAATCCAATAGACAATTTCTTGAACAAAACACGAAAACCTTTAAAAACTATGAAATAGATACGAAATGTTTTCGACGTAAGTATTAGGAGAACAAAGAACGATATTGACTTCAAACTTGTATCTCACACAAAATATTGCTTCGATATCACTAGTTTGAAACTAGATATTAAAACTTTGTAAGTATGGAAGTTGAAGTTTCTTTATATCTCATCATTACTTTTATAAGAAATATGCACTCTTGCTGACGTCATCTGGTTTTCTTTGAATTTGTTTATATGCCTTCAATAAATCGATATTTGAAAAAACCTTTCATTCCATGGGCATTTTGAGTCACATCGTGAATGCTGTGTAGAATAGTTATAATGAATTGATCAGGCAATCTCCGTTTCAAAACTTCCGTCCCAAATGTAATTGTGAAAACCAAAGGCTGTCTGATGGTTAAATTGTTGCAACGAGTTCAAATACTTTTAAGAATATACTCGAGGGCGAAGTGTAATTCCAATGTGATGAACAGTAGTGTATTTGACAACTCTACGTTAACCTGCTGGACGAGCAATATTTGTTTTTCTTGAAATTCGGTCAGTACTGCTGTCAACAAGTCATAAGAAAAAAAGGCAATTTTATTTTCATTCGCTGTCATTATGAACTGCTGATATTTTATGTCAAATCAGGGCCCTACGTCCACGAAACTGTTAGGCGAAAGTTCGGCAAATTTGACACAATTGTCTGACAAATCTGTATTTTGTAAAAAAAAAACATTTTGTCATCGTCATACTTACCTATACTAACTGACAAATTTCTCGTGAAAATCTTGAAATGTGTTATGATAGAAAAAAAGGTGAAATATGGAACAAAACATTTGCATTTTGATTTAATTTTCATTGTTTCTCTACCATTTTTGTTCGACGTTAGGCACCAGTTATAGCTATTATTGGTTTTCATCATTGAAAACAAACATTGGAATTTTTTGAGAGGTCGTTTATAGCTATCATTAAAAATTTCTGTCAATTTACTGACAGAAATCTGTCATTGGAATTGTGTGAAATTGGAACACAAACCAGTGGAACGATTCGTTTCACTTTTGAACATAAGAGTGTCAGCTGTTAAGGAAAATGAATTTCCGTCCGGAAAATAGAGTAAAATAAATGTGCTACGAAACTTTTTTTTCTCAAAAATAATTCTTTGTGGGATTTCTGATCCGTCGGTGTATAATTTTCATTTCTAATCAAAGGGAATCACTGTCAAATGTCGATTCAAAAAATTATCCGGGTCGATTTCAATAATAGCTATAACTGTTGCCTTAGAAGTATCAAAACGCTGTCACCCTTTAAATTTAAAAATGTCACAGTTTGAAGTAAACGGTGATTTTTTAAGAGCTTGAAAACTTTAAAAAAAAAAAAAAACGCATAAAATTTTCAAAATCTCATCGATTCTTTTTTTGAAACGTTTGATTGGTTCATGACGTTTACTTTTTGAAGATAATTTCATTTAAATGTTGACCGCGGCTGCGTCTTAGGTGGTCCATTCGGAAAGTCCAATTTTGGGTAACTTTTTCGAGCATTTCGGCCGGAATAGCCCGAATTTCTTCGGAAATGTTGTCTTCCAAAGCTGGTGGTTGGTGGCCAACTTACCGGTCCATTCCTTGAGATGAATTGTTCTCCGAAGTTTTCCCTCAAAATGGCCATAGAATCGCGAGCTGTGTGGCATGTAGCGCCATCTTGTTGAAACCACATGTCAACCAAGTTCAGTTCTTCCATTTTTGGCAACAAAAAGTTTGTTAGCATTGAACGATAGCGATCGCCATTCACCGTAACGTTGCGTCCAACAGCATCTTTGAAAAAATACGGTCCAATGATTCCACCAGCGTACAAACCACACCAAACAGTGCATTTTTCGGGATGCATGGGCAGTTCTTGAACGGCTTCTGGTTGCTCTTCACTCCATGAATGCGGCAATTTTGCTTATTTACGTAGCCATTCAACCAGAAATGAGCCTCATCGCTGAACAAAATTTGTCGATAAAAAAGCGGATTTTCTGCCAACTTTTCTAGGGCCCATTCACTGAAAATTCGACGTTGTGGCAGATCGTTCGGCTTCAGTTCTTGCACGAGCTGTATTTTATACGGTTTTACAATAAGATCTTTGCGTAAAATCTTCCATGTGGTCGAATAACACAAACCCAATTGCTGCGAACGGCGACGAATCGACATTTCACGGTCTTCAGCAACACTCGCAGAAACAGACGCAATATTCTCTTCTGTACGCACTGTACGCATTCGTGTGGTTGGTTTAATGTCCAATAAAGTAAACTGAGTGCGAAACTTAGTCACAATCGCATTAATTGTTTGCTCACTTGGTCGATTATGTAGACCATAAATCGGACGTAAAGCGCGAAACACATTTCGAACCGAACACTGATTTTGGTAATAAAATTCAATGATTTGCAAGCGTTGCTCGTTAGCAAGCCTATTCATGATGAAATGTCAAAGCATACTGAGCATCTTTCTCTTACCATGTCTGAAATCCCGCGTGATCTGTCAAATACTAATGCATGAAAATCCTAACCTCAAAAAAATCACCCTACATGTTTTGTTATTAAAAATAAAATTGTATATAAAATAAAAAATAGAGAAGTTTAAAATGAACAATATTTTCAAACATTTTTTAAAATTTTTTCCCAAATAACTGTCCGTGCGACACAGAGATCCAACTCAGAATCGCTTTCACTTGAAAATATATCATTTTAGGTCTTTTCACCACTGTTAACACTTCTTAGTAACTGAGTTTCTTGTCGCAATTGTTAACTAAATACCAACAAATATGTACACACATATGCATGAAGATTATAATTTTTGTTTTCATTTCATAAAAGAACGATCAGTATAATTTTGTCGGAAATTCCTGACAATTGTGGAAAAATACTTGAAATTTCGTTATCATAAAAATTTCTTTATGAAAGGAAAAGATGACAACTGCCGGGTCAATATTTATCAAATAGGCCCCAGAACGAGCCTTCTTTCTTCGTGAATTCTATTTTTTGTTGAGTATTGCTTTTCACGGGAATGGACTGTTGACTGAAAAACTTAACTTGAGACTGAGAGACGTTCCATAGCATCGACAAATAAAGGTTCAGTATCATTCTTTGTTGATGTAAAACTGATGGCTGATTCCGATAATTAGTGAAGCTATATGCGGCTAAAAAACGTTTTATTTCATAAATCATTTGTGACTGGAGCTGTGTTACGTGTTGCGCTCCCTTGTTTTTGAAGAAATATGGACCCATTACTCCAATATCCTATAATGAACTCCCATCAGTTTGTTGGATGTATCGGTGACTCTTCAGACAATTAATCTTTTGCGGTTTTGTTTATTACCGTATAAACCATTCAACCGAAAGTGAGCTTTGTCGATAAACAAAATTCGCTTATGAAAAAAAGAAATGTTCTTAAAATAAATTTACCAAACCAAACTAAATATAAATCACTTCAAAGCTGACAAAGTGAACTTTTTTAAAGTTTTGCTTCTCTATGTTATACTTTAAGTTTTTTAAGATACTTTAACCCCACTGTAAATTAAAAAAAAGAAGACCTTGAGTAGTTGCTTTAATAAATTGAGCAACAACTTTAATGATGTGAATTATAAACTAAAGCAAGCATTATGATTTGTTTTTCTGGACCTCGTCCTAATCTCATAACTATTTAAAACTTTAACCCAAAATTCTATAGATTAAACCATTTTTTTTTGAAGAATCTTGAAAATGTTACATTTTTCACCTTTCTTGTTCTTGTTCAAGTTTTTTAGTAAGTGTTATTTGTATGAATTCCCTTTCGTGGAACATTTTCCTGTCAAAAAAAAAAAAGAAATTGGGAATTAGATTACAGAAATGTCTTTCCCATATTTTTTTAAGCTCATCCATGTATGATTTGGGTGGTATAGAGGTGTCTGTCGTATATATGTACAATTGTACATCCTTTTATATTAGGGTTTCCCTTCAAAGAACATATATATTCAAATGAAAGAATAAATCAAAAATATTTTTACAGTTTTTATGCAAATCAAAGAAAGAAATTATAAATCAGCCAACCAATCTCCTCCCTTGATAGCCGGTTCTTTGCTCATTCTCTTGACCATTTTACATACACATATTCATAGATACATACATAAATAAATAAGGTAAGGTACCTGACAGAGAAATCCAGTACCGGCTTGAGCAAAATTGGATGCGCGCTTTACATTCAATGCCGACTTTAGAAAAATTACTTAAGTAGCGGAAAGTGAGGATACATATTGTATTCTGCAAACTACCTTATCATTAAATGGCTGCTATTTGTTATTTTAAGACCATACATTTCAATTTTCAAAGTGCAATAAAGCACCTTCAGCCGAAGATCCTATTTAATAAGCACGAAATTTAGCCTTCTTTCACTTTGCAAGAGTGCAATATGACCACCTGCTATAAATTGAGCTCATTTCACTTTTGTAAAGTCCAATAAGGCCAAGTTTTGAAAGTTGGTCTTATTTCACTTGTATATACACAAAATTTAAAAGAGGCTATGATGCGACCCACACTAATAACTTCCAATCCGTCTGTCGCATAGTCTTGCTCAAAAGGTTTGTAGGTTTCCGTGTTTTGTTAAAACAGTTGTCATATGAATTTTTAAAAAAAAATTTAAATGTTTTCATATGATTAAATAGTATGATTTCAAAATTTGGGTTGGTGGCTGGGATGCGACCCAAATTGATAACTTCCCATAACGTCTGTTGAGTTGTCTTGCTTAAAAGGCTTGTAGGTTTTCGTGTTTCGTAAAAAAGTTATCCGATAAATTATTTTAAAAATTACCAACAATATTTTGCATACAAACCTATGATAAAAAAGTTTGATTTCGAAAACTGTCAGTTCGATTTTTCTCAAAATTTTATCAAATGTTCAAAATAATATTTCTTGTAATTAAACTGCTTTGGTAAAAAAAACCACCCACGCAATTTTCTTGAGAGCCCTTTCTGCATCTTTCTGCAATATTATCTGCACAACAAAATTTATTTGAAGTTGATTTCTTTACTGTTTCTTGAGCTATGGACGACGAACGTACGTACACATGCACGCACAAACATTACTCTTAAAATCGTTAAGCGTCGATAAATGTCAAAATTTTAAATTTAACAAATCGGACCGATTATAATAACATCCTATGGGAAGTTAAAAATCATGAAAATTCAAACCCCTAAATTCCTGGAGTGGGATTTCAGAAAACCTTGCAGGATTGCGTGAAAACACAAATTAAGGAATTATGTTGATAAAATATAAAAATCGCAGCGCCCTAGGCAATTGGTTAGTTTGCCTGTTGAGATGAACATGCAATGACTTTGCATGTCCATAACTGTGCATGTGTTGGTATATATGTACATATTGTATAAAACTCTAGTACGGAATGTTAGAAAATGATTTTTATTTTGGTTTTGGGTAAAAATGCAAATTTCTTCTTCACATGGGAATATCACCCGCCATTGCCACGCCAGGACCATGGAAACCGGCAAAGCACTAGCGACCAGTGATTGCTTGCCGCCCGCTGACGCCGCTACCGCAGCGCTGCCCATATTTAGTGAAGAAATTTTATTCAGAACAAAAAAAAGTAATAACATTAATTCGAAACAACGAAACACAGCAAATCCAAATGAGTACTGTCAGGATCTGTTCTTTGGTAATATCCCAGCGAACGATGTATATAATGGATATGTCCTGATGTCTGTTTGTAATATAATACCAATTTGGCAGAACTCCAGATAGAGACTTCAAGAGATTTTTGTGTTTTTTTTTAATTTCTAGAGATAAGAATCTCTGTGCCTGGCCAGTGCCCATACTTACATTCTAGTGTATATAGTGCAGTCAAATGGAAAGGACGACAGCGGGCAGTTAGTATATGCTCCAACATGATGTATAAATGAATAAGAGTATAGACTGAGCCACGTAGCCTAAAGAAATATAAAAAAATAATGATTTGCATATTCAATAGCGTACATTTGAACATCGCCAAGTTAAGGGTGTTTGATGGTGAAATTCTTGGAAATGCCAGCCAAAAGTATTGTTCCTTTTTTAATCTGCTAGTGTGGAAAGCATAAATTATATTTTATTTTAGCTAAGTTAATTCATACAAATTGTTTGAAAAATGTGGATATTAGTAAAGATTTTTTATTGAAATAATCTTACAATATTTTTATTAAATGAATTTCATAAGCTAAAGGCAGAAAACACTGTAAAACTTCATATTACTTTTTTTAAAACTGTCTTAAAAATCATATGAGGTACAATTTATTGTGTTAATCTTTAATTTTGATTTAACTATTGATCCGTGGGCGAGGGAAAGACTAATGTAGGGGTGTTAATTTTATAGGAATTCTCTAGAATTCAAAACTGATCGTATTGCGTTAATAAATATGACCAACCTTTGTTTTTAATTATGTATATATTTTTTTTATATGAAAATAAAATTTGTATATAACTGCTTTTAACTTAGTTGCTAAAATATTTTTTAAATAAGGATGAAACCAAGAACATAATAAAATATGAATCGGAAATCCAATCGCGCAGCGCAAACCTTCTTCTACTTCCTTTTAAAATTGTTAATAGAACGATATTCACCAAAAAGCGGTTTGCTGTCAAAAACAACTAACTTCACAACATTCAAAATTTGGAAAAAACGTTTGAAATGCTTTAAATAATTTTCATAAGATCTTAAGAGAAAGAGGAAATATTTTGGTTCTCAATAAGAAACCTTGAATAAAAGATAGCCAATTTAGTATTTAGTTACCTTTTAGTTCTTGTAACTCGTAGTTAATTCCATGTTATTATTTTTGAAGCACATATATACTGTAAAGAGATCTTAACTCGCATTTTTAGATTATAAATGTCCCAAAAGCAGCAAAAATGACAATTTCGTTAGACTAATGGCTAAATGGTCGGGGTGACTTCCTGGCCACGTAAAAGCTTTCATAGTTGCGAAGCACCAACAAGCCTCGGATACGGACGGATTTACTGTTGACAACCAACGCAAACGAATAAAGGACAACGAACTTTGAATTAGCGGATGCCGGAGAACGATGTAAAGCAGATATCAACGCTATCCGAAAATACGATGGGATGGGCCGGGCAAAAAGAGGATGAAAAACTGCGATATTTACTATGGTGACTGCTACCACGAAAACCAAGAGCGCTTATTTGGATGCGGCTTCGTCATTGAAGCCAGACTTAGGCAAGAATTCTTGAGCTCATGACCATACGCATCAAGGCTAAATTCGGCAACATTAGCCTGATATGTGCGCACGCCCCCACAGAAGAGAGAGACGACAAAACCAAAGATATGTTCTTCGAGCTCCTAGCCAAAACATATGAGCAGTGCCCTAGCTACGATATTAAAATAGTCCTGGGCGATTTTAATGCCAAGCTAGGAAGGGAAGACATCTTTGGTGGAATAATCGGGAAGAACAGCCTGCACGACAACACTTCCGACAATGGATTCAGGCTCATAGATTTTGCTGCTGGGCGAAACGTCATGGTAGCCAGTATGCGTTTTCCACACCTCAACATCTACAAAAGTAACTTGGACCAGATCAATCTACCGTCAACCAGATTGACCATATTGCGATCGACGCCAGACACGCTTCCAGCATTATGGATGTACGACCTTTCCGAGGAGCTAACATCGACTCGGACGACTACCTCGTTGTATCCAAGGTAGCACTTCGTATTTCCAGACCCAAGGCAAAACAGGGAGGTGCTATGGGAAAAGATACAACGTCGAACGGCTACAATCACCAGAGATCGCCAAATCCTTTTCCGACTGAGTTACAAGTAACCTCTCTCGAAGTTCTCTGCCGCCAACACAATGTATCGAAAACCAGTGGCAACATTGCCAAGATGCAATCAGAGTGCTGGGTTTCAAACAGCCACCAACAAGGAACCCTTGGTTTGATGAGGAATGTCGGCAGGCAAATGCAGCCAAACAACAGGCACGCAAAGCGGCGCTGCATAAAAGGACGAGAGCTGCTCGTGAGCTCTATGAGCAGAAGAGGCGAGAGGAACGCCGACTTCTCAGAAGGAAAAAGAGAGGGCATGAGATGCGTGCCATCGAAGATGTTGAGAGGTATAAAAGCAGGAATGAGGTTCGAAAGTTTTATGAACAGGTGAAACGAAATTCACAGGTACATAAACCTAGAACCGAAGGCTGCAAAGACGAAAGTGGAAACATCATAGTGGAACCGCAGTCAATGTTGAGGATATGGAAGGAACACTTCTGCAGACTGTATAACGGCGACGAAGAACTGAATTCCTCTGTCAGGCAGGATGATCCATTCAATATAGACGACGAAAACCAACAATGCCGTCCTCCCGACTTAGACGAAGTAAAGATTGCCATATCTAAGTTGAAGTCTAATAAAGCCGCTGTAGCGGATGGCTTGAATGCCGAGCTCTTTAAAGCAGCTGGAGATAAGTTGGTTAGGAGCATGCACCAATTTATCTGTAAGATATGGTCGGAAGAAAGCATGCCCGATGAATGGAACCTCAGTATTGTTTGCCCGATCCTTAAAAAAGGAGACCCTCTAAACTGCACCAACTACAGGGGAATAAGTCTACTTAATACGCCTCTAAAATCTTCTCTGCCGTAATATGTGAACGTCTAAAACCCATCGTCAACAACCTGATAGGTCCTTATCAGTGTGGTTTTAGACCAGGAGAGTCCACAGTTGATCAAATATTCACATTACGGCAGATCCTGGAAAAAACTCAAGAACACCAAATCGGCACCCACCATCTTTTCATCGATTTCAAGGCCGCATATGACAGCATCTACAGGATTAGCTGTACAGAGCCATGTCTAGTTTTGGCATCCCTGCCAAACTCGTCCGTTTGTGCAGGATGACCATGGAGAATTCACGCTGCTCCATAAAGGTTGGAAACAACTTAACAGAACCTTTTGATGTCAAAAAAGGTTTTAGACAAGGTGATGCGCTGTCATGCGATTTTTTTAACATCGTGCTTGAAAGAATAGTGCAGAGCTCACACGTCAACACTAGAGGCACTATCTTTCAAAAGTCTGTCCAATTACTGGCATATGATGATGACATTGACATAATCGGAAGAACTCAGCGTGATGTCAATGGGGCTTTTGTGAGTATTGAAGCAGAGGCGGAAAAAATGGGTTTAACGGTTAATGAGGGCAAAACAAAGCTGTCGTCTAGAAAGGACATACAACACCGACGTTTTGATCAAAACGTCACAATCGACAGACGTAACTTTAAGGTAGTCAAGGACTTCGTCTACCTAGGCTCCGCTGTAAACGCAGAAAACAACACAAGCGCTGAGATCAAACGCAGAATAACTCTTGCTAACCGCTGTTTCTTTGGACTAAGAAAGCAATTGAGCATTAAAGTCCTTTCTCGAGGGACCAAAGTGTTGCTATATAAGACCCTTATCATCCCCGTCCTGCTATACGGTGCAGAAGCATGGACCATGACAAAAGCGGAAAGCACCTTGGCTCACTTCGAGAGAATAGTTCTTTGTGTGATCTACGGTCCCGTATGCATTGAAGGGGAGTGGAGGAGAAGATGGAACGACGAGCTGTACGGGCTGTACAGCGATGTAGACTTAGCCAGAAGAGTAAAAGTCCAACGACTAAGATGGCTCGGTCACGTAGAGCGCATGGAAAACAATGCTCCGGCCCGGAAAGTCTTCGAATCCGCACCCACAGGACAGCGCAGTAGAGGAAGACCGCGGATCAGGTGGCGCGCACAGGTGGAAGGTGACCTCACCCAACTTGGAGCGCGAAACTGGAGACATCTAGCTAGGGACCGAGCTAGATGGAGAAGTTTGTTGGGTGAGGCCCTAGTTCACACAGGACTGTAGCGCCACCTTAAGTAAGTAAGTAATGGCTAAATGAAGTAAATAATGAACGTTTCATATCTAATAATCATACTAATATTATAAATTTGATAGTTACTCTGTCTGTCTGTCTGTTATTGAATCACGCCTGAACTACTGAACCAGTTTGCATGAAATTTGGTATGGATATAATTTGATACCCGAGAAAGGACAGGGTACTTTTTATAAAGGGAAAATGACGCATTTCTATGGGAAAATTCAGGTGGTCCGATCGCTTTTACGCCTAAACTACTGAACAGATTTAAATGAAATTTGGTAAGGATATAGTTTGAGACTTAAGAAAAGACATGAGTAACTTTTCACCTCAACTAACGGCTGGATTACGTTGAGTTATGAATTTTGTCAAATAGTCTGCAGCGCAGATGAATTAAAAAGTAATTTCTATCCAAACCCGCATATAAATATGGGCAGTCGGGAGTAGTTTGTGTGAGAGGGCAATTTTAGCTCCAACTAATGATTTAGTTAGCCAGATAAACGAACAAATTATGTCGAACGTGGAGGCATATATCGTCGAGTACCTCTCAGTTGACAACGTTATGGAGAAAGTAAAATCATACCCTATAGAGTAGAATTGTCAGGGGTGCCTTCTCATAAGTTGAGATTGAAGGTTGGTGTTCCAGTCCTGTTAATGGGACACCTTGACTCACCAAAGTTATGTAATGGTAAACGTCTACAGGTTACTCACTTAGGACGAAATATTATAAAAGCTATATAATCATGAGTGAAATAGCAAAAGGAACAAATATTTTAATTCCCCCCATTCCGATAATTCCAACCGATTTGCCGTTTCAGTTTAAAAGAGCGCAGTTTCCTCTGAAAGCAGCATTTGCAATAACAATAAATAAAGCTCAAGGGCAAACGCTGTAAATTTGGAAAAAAAACTGTTTTTTCCATGGATAGTTATATGTATTGTGCTCACGAGTCTCAAACCCAAGAAATCTTTATGTTCTGGCCAAGGAAGGAAAAAAAAATCACACTTAGTATGGCCTATAAAAAGTACAGCTTAGGTTTTTTCATACTATTATTCAATAAATCTAATGCGGACGAAGTCGCGGGTAAAAGCTAGTTTAATATAAATAATTTGAATTTCTCCATAGATGGAGTGAAAAGGAATTTCGCGCTGTAATTTGTGAGTGCTACACTTAAGTTTATCACCAACTTATTTGTTCAACTTAATTTATTTTTATTAAATTTTAAGACAAATTTTGTTTTTAAGTGCACTTATTCCGTAAAATTCAAAAATGTTTCTCTCTAAAGCTTAGATCAGAAGATTGTTTTCTAAATGTTTTCCAAAGGTTCCCGCAACACAGTAGTTTTTTAGAATATATGTCTGAAAAAGTAGATTTATTTCGATAGTAATAATAGACTTCCGAAAATTGAGTCCAAAAAAAATACATACATAAAGCAGAAAATTCTTCATTTCTGATTCTGTTTTAAGAAAACTTTTTTTTTCAAACTTTCCCAATTTCTGGGTTTTCTCATTTATATTTTTGTAGTGTCTTCGTATGTAAACAAATGTTAAAAACAAAACACAATATATTATTTTTGGAAAAGACTACGTTTCAAAGCCATTTCTAACTGAAATACACCAAAAACCCACAACACTATTGTACTTTTACTCTTAAATATTACATTTTTAGAAAGCTGTTGGAATGGTTTTATATGTAGGGAGTCGCCTAAGTTAAATAGTTAAACCATATCTTGCTAGAAAACAGTGTTCTAAAATATTTAATAAATAATGTTGTGACTTTAGCAATTGAAATATGTAAATGTACGTTTAAGGTACACATTACGCTTCATACATTTTGTCAGCCTCATTTATAAAACATTTAACAGGTGCTCAAGAAAACATATTTATGTCAAGTGTGTGTTCCCCCTTCCCCCTAATTAAAAGTATGCATCCACCCGTGCTTTGTTTTGAATTAATCAGCCTAAATAAATATTTTACATGATTTATATAAGACATGATGGGAACACAATAATTAAAAACAAATTTCATAAAAATAATATAGTAATAATGAGAAACTATGTGTGTGTGTTTGTAGTTTTACTTTTGAAGTCCAAAAATAAATTACCCTTACTAAAAAGTTTGTGAACGCATCAAGACAACAATAAACATTTTAAAATGTATATGGGATCTTTTCTATAAAAATAAATGATTGAATGCAAATTAATAGTATTAAATTTTATTAATACCTATTTAATGATTAATAACAACGTTTAAAAAGAATAACCCACGGTGGTTGGTACAAGACTGACTGCTCGTGTACTCGCCAGTAGGATTGCCTTATCACATAGCACCCATAATACACTTTCTCATCCAATTCCAAATCTGCCTCAGATTGGTTGTTATCGCTCAAAAATATCATCGTCATCTTCTGCCTCGTTTTCGTCGTCTGCCCACGGTTTCAT
The DNA here is from genome assembly GCF_945859685.1 of Eupeodes corollae. NCBI lineage: Eukaryota > Metazoa > Arthropoda > Insecta > Diptera > Syrphidae > Eupeodes > Eupeodes corollae. Next base: position 134,893,654 of record NC_079147.1, read on the forward strand.
TTTGTCCGCACATTGTGTTAGTTGATTTTGGTCAGCCATGTTCACCTTCCTTCTGCACGTCGTATCTATCAAATCCTTTGCTTGCTGTGATGCGGTACGGCCCAAAAAATGTATGTTTGATTTTGAGAACAGAACCAAACTGCACTCTTTCGATGGCCACCAGATCATCCACGTCTTTGCTACTTTACGTCTCTTATTAAACTGCTTTCGATTCTCGGCTTGAATGCTAGCTATGGCTTGTTTCGCTTGCTTTCTTTGCTCAAGCCTCCAATCATTAATTAAAATAGTGTCGTTTTGATCGATCGGTGATATGTTGAGCTAATAATTCGCTGTAGACTCTTCGAATTCGACTCGGAGAATTTAGTCAAGAATGAAATGACAGTTGGATGCAGTCGCTCAACTTGACCGTGATCCTTGCAATAATTTTGGAAATTGTTTGACACAAAAGCTCCACCTCTATCAGTGACAATATTGTGCAGATACCCAAACGTTTCATCTATGACCTCCATCTTCTGCACCACTTCTTCGGAGCCAAGACTTTTTGTTAGAAAAAGCCAGCAAAATTTTGTGAATCAATCGATGAATGTTAAATGTAGCGATAACCCTTCTTAGTGTCGGTCATCGGTCCTAGGTGGTCCAAATGAAATGTCGAAAGCGGCATCTCTCCTTTAGGAATTGGGTGCAGCAAACCTTCTGCTTTTCCTCGCTTCCTGTATGCACTTGACGCAACTGGAAACACAACGATCTATGCGCCGATCAAGACCAGGAATGATGAAATCTTTCTCCGAAATTGCTTTCACCTTCTGCGTATGAAAATGACCTTTTTTATGAGCTTTTCGTATAATTGAGTATCTCATGGATTCTGGAACAACAAAAAGAATGGAATTATTAAAATTAAACCACAAAATCTTTATATGGACCCTCTATTTAATATTAATATTTTATTATTTTATACGAATTTTCAATTGTATGTAAATTGTTTAATAAGTTGTATCAAAGACCCCAAAGCTGACATAATTGTAAATTTATGCTAATTAATATTGTTCTTATTGTTATGTTTTTGTTTATTATGTTTTAATTTTTGTTAATTTAATTATAAATTACATCTTAACTGCATCAACTTGTATCTTTATCGGATTATTGGAATAATTCTTATTCAACCGTTGAAGTTTCAATCCAAACATTTGAAACATAGATATACATATTACTGTTTTCCATATTAAGTGGAATAAAAAACGTTTTACATATTAAACTTGTTCGTCCAATTATAATATTATAACCTACTTAAAAAATATGTATGTCCTACGTATGGTTCATGTGAGCTTCTAATTTACAACACTACTTTGTTGTCAATAATCCTAGTTATATGCAAAAGCCTGTATACATACATATGTACGATACATAGTACTAACATATAGTAATTTCTCTGCCTTGGCATTTTTATACCTAAAAAAATAAATGGCCGTACACACCATGAACATAAATGCCTATGAGCAAGCAACCAAGCTAGCGCATCGTTCTCTTCATGCCAGATGCCATTAGCAAAGACAAATTGAATTCCATCAACCGTCTTCGTGATTCGCACAGACAACGAATTTATAACGCTAGGTTGAGTAGGAGTAGGATAGGGTCCTTCTTGTGAGATGGGATATGTATAAAGTGTTTCTATATCTTAAATATGTACTCATACTTGTGTGTAGGTATGTATTTATGTATGTATGTGTACAACCAACGAATAACTGTAATTTATTTTTGACAATTTGTCATTCCAGCAGATGTCCGCTTGATTCAACGTTAGATTTAGCTAGGACACCAATTTATATATTTCTGTTTTTTTTTTAGGTTGATGCTATATGTGGTTCCTCATCATCATCTTCATCGTCATCATGTTTGCTCGTTTTACGTTTGGAATTTTTCTTTACAGATTTGTACTTCCTTTTGCATCCTAATGAAATGGATTTACGACGACGCTGACGACCTCAAGAGGAATACTAGAAGTCACTTGAAGGATAATCAGATTTACCTTGTTCATATTCCATAACAAACTCATTGAGGCACACTGATGCAAAAAATCTCTTCAATAATGAACTGATGGGAGCGGCAGTGATGTGGGTTAGATTGGAATATGGGAATTATCCTAGCAACTCAAAGGCAAACATCAATTGATTTTGATTTGCATAGTTGGAAAAGGCTGCAAATGTTGCTTTTTTTTCTTGCATTTGTTTTGAATTTTGTTACTTATGTATATGTAGTTCGCACTGCAAAAAAAACCAAGTCAATATAGAGGTGGCCTGCAGAATATTGAAAGGCTTTCAAAATAAGTCGGTCATAGGAACTACAAGAACGATTGGTTCTTATGAGGAGTTCAAACTTTTTTTTGAACCACATGTTGGTGTAGAACATTGAACTATGAAAAGCAATTGGAATTAGTTCTGTTTTTTTTTTTAAATAGATACATAGTTACACCGATACGAACCTAGTTTTTTTTATCTTTCACTCAGCATGTACCTATTGCTTTTACATATTTATAGATGGAGATTTAACGTGTACGTGAATTGGCCTCATTTCTGGATTAACTTTTAAAAAAAAGTAAATTTGATTTAAATGATCTAAAATACCAGTTTAATACATAACATATTAAGTAGTAAGGAGGACATACCTACATTTCGCCAATCAATAACCTATCAGGGGGGGGGGGGGGTGCTTCGTATATTTTGGTATTGCTTAAGAAGAGTACCCCTCATAAAACCTTCATTTTTTTAAGGTTACTCAAGAATTAATGGACCGATTTAAACAATCTTCTTTTTGTGTGCCAGCTCTTGTCGATGATCAAATGATCAAATTATGATGATTTTTGATGATCAAAAATGTAATTTTTTTGTTTAAAAAAAAATATTAATTTTGTTTACAAAACTCGATAACGCAATGTATTTGCTTAGCAAAAATATTTGTAACACAAAATTTAAAACTTAAAATGATTTTCGAAAAAAAAGTAAGTAACATTTTTAATTCTTAAAAAATAGAAAATATACAGACTTTTTGGAAGACATTTGCAAGTTCTAGCTACCCAGTCGTGCATTTTATTTCTTAAAACATTTTCTGTTGAATACAAAAGATGTTAAAAGATCTTAAAAAATTAAATAAATCTACTTTTGAAGTGATTGACGAATTTCAATAATATAAATGTCCCAAAAACAGCATAAGTGACACTTTTGTTTAACTAATTGTAGTGGCTATTTGATATTACAGCTTTGAATCTCTTGAGATTTGAAGTGAAAAGAGATTCTGAAACGTGTAATTTGTGAGTGCCACACAAACGTTTCTCCCCATCTTATTTGTTTACCTTTATTTGTTTTAATTTAATTTTTAAGAGAAGTTATGTATTTAAATGCACCTATACCCTTAAATTCAAGCAAGCATTCTTTTATGTTTTGTTGACTCCTTTAAGATCAAAATACGAGTAAGCAGACTTATAGATAATAGATAAATAAAAAGGACAACAGTTCTTCATATCAGATCGTCTCTCGAATTTTTGTAGCGTTCTTCGCATTAATAGAAATGAAAATAAACTTACATTTCTCCGTTAATTGCACCAAAAACCCTTTAAGCTATTATGTTTAAGCTCTTAAATATAGCATATTTAGAAAACTGTTCATATGTAGGGAGTCATCCAAATAAAATAGTTAGACTGTACCTTGCTGTAGTAGTACCCGTGGCATGATGGTTAGTGAGTTGAACTGTCATGCAAGCGGTCTTGTGTTCAATCCCTGACTGTGCCACCTTAATTTAAAAACAAATAATTTTCGCGGGTACTGCATCTTGCGAGGAATTGACAAATCATTCAAGAGTAATTCTTGTCATGAAAAAGTGCTTTTTCAAATTCGGATTCGGCCTTAAATTGTAGGTCCCTTCCATTCCTGACAAAAAAAAAACTCATCTAAGTGTGTATGGTTATGATATATGATAATAAAGCATTAATTAACATTTTTTAGCGATGTGTAAAAACTTATTTAAGTGTGTAACCCCACCCCCAGCCCACACGGTGCTGGCGGTGCTTCTGAGGTACAAAAGAAGAAACTTCCGAGGTCTCTAGGCTTCGAACAATTCTTTCAACTAATCCAGCAAAGCCAAGCTGTCCCTGTCTGAAAAATGGAAATCACTTCCGAAGAATCAGATATTATAGTACAAGCCGAATAACGAAATCCTCGGAAATAATTGTACCAATTCTTGAAGGAATTTTTAACAGCAAACTTGTACGCATTATCGAATATTCTCTCCCACATATAGAGCGTTTACTATGGTTACTTTCCTTGACATCGAAGGTGCTTTTATCATACATACCGCTAATTATGATAATACTACAGAAAAACAAACAAACAAACTTAATGCAACAGAGTGTACAATATTTTTTGTAATGCCATCTTTCCCCAATACAAACAAACTGGATGGTTTGCCCACTCGAGAGCACGCCACGTATAATTGTGCGGGTGAAAAACATAATTGGAAATTGAAAAAAAGGTGAACATTTTGGTTAACCCTAAATATCTCACAAACCCATGACTTGAATTAAATTGTATATTATAAATCTTAACGTGACACCAAACCAATATATTTTTGGAAAAAAAATCCAATTAACGGCTTTTTTTTACAAAAAATTATAGCCTAAGAACTTGAACAATTGATAAAATTTTGAAAAAAATCGAATGGACATTTTTTTAGATTTCTTCCAAAAAAAAAACCTAAACAAAAAAATTTATAAAAATTATAAAAGTTGGTACAAATTGATTTTCGACTTAAATATCTTTTCAAAACTTAAAACTACTTTTTTTCTTTTAATATATATTGTTTTCAACATTCAGTAAAAATTTGAGAAAACCCGAATTGACAATTTTTTACAAAAACTAAAAACTTAAAAAAAAATTAATTTGGAGAAAAATCTAAGTGACAGTTTTTTTTACTAAAAATAAAAACCTAAAAAAAGAATACTAAAACTTGGTACAAATTCACTTTCGACTCAAAAATTAAAATTATTGTCTTCAAACTTTGTTTTATTTCATAGAAAATATTGCTGTCGACATTAAGTAAGTTTTTTATAAAAAATCCAATCTATTTAACAAAACTAGATTTTCAAACTAAACTGTTTCTTGATATGAAACATTTATATATTGTTTTTCATGATTCAATTCAGTGTCTATAATCAGATGCATTTCGATTTGGTGAATGCATACCGAAATGACTGAGTGGCAATGATAATGCAAAGACCCTTAATAGCAATCAATGCTTCATTGTACATAGCGTCACTGAATACTATCGTAAGATCGTTGCACCGTGTACGATAAACTATAGCACTTAAGAATATTAAAATTCCATTGACATTTTTTTAAGCCGTTTCGGAGGAGTATGACAACTAACACTGTGACAGGAGGATTTTATATAATAGATACACAATTTTTCAGTTTCACTTTAAAAATACTTTTGAAATTAAAAAAAAATATAGCTAATTTTCTTTTCATGATTCGATTTTTTCTATTTTTCACACAAAAAATTTGTATGGAGACTATCGCTATGTTTAGTCAAAAAAAGACTTGAAAAAAGGGCCTTACGCTAATCGGCTAAAAAATGCACCCATTGGAAAGTACTTTTTTAGAAACTCAACAAGATAGAATTTATGTGTCCATTTTAAACCCAAAAATGGTGAATTTTTCCCAGCTCGAACTTTCGACTGAGATCACTTACATACGTTCCTTCTTTCCAAGGTCGGTATAAGTTAAAGAAATATCTCGCAGACCGAAGTCTTGGTAATGATGGTCAGTACGGCTTTCATAGCAATAGATCCATTTGTGATCTGATGGTTTATCCCATCAAACAGTTGAACGAATCTTTACATCGTTTATGAAAAAGTAAGATTATTGCACTTGATATTTCAAAAGCATGCCTTCGATCTTGACGATTCCCTCTTTCATTGGATTAGAAATTACTTTTCGAACCGTTCAATACAAATGGTATTGCATGAGTCGAAGTCTGAGAAACACAAAATAAATGATGATCTGCCCTGAGTATAATACGCCTGAGTATCACAGAATATTTAATCGATTGTACACCCTTAAGTTCATGATGAATCCTTCTATTTGTGTTAAGATGTCAATCTATGGCTATGGCACAAGAATCTTAAGTGAGATAAATTTAAAAAACAACTTATGCTATTGGTTACCGAAGTTACTGTTTCACTATTTAATAATAATTAATATATAATAACGGGAGTCAAAGAAAATTCAGCATTAATTTGTGAGTTTCTATACTTAAAATAACATTTATATCCTTGAACTATACTGAAACAAATAACACACATAAATAAGTAAGTCAAACTTTTTACAGACAAAACTTCTCTTATCAGTTAATAAGCCTATTTTTGGCATCAATTTGGTTTTTATGAGAACCAAAAAAAAAATTAAACAAAGAAATAAGCAATAAGAAATAAAACCGAAGACTGACACATTCTCTGCACACATCGAATAGTCAAGCTTTAACATTTTACAAGGCATATAAAAAAGCTCGACATATTAAACACCCTTAACATCCGAAACTGACATTTATGGTAGGTCAAATGGGTCGACCTTTTATATGTACGTACCATCTGAAGTTATCCTATAAAATTCACTCCTTTTTCGACTCTGCAACTAATATTCTTCCTTTCCTTTCAAAGTAAACTTACATGTACGTCCAAATATATACTTTAACAATGATGTTACTTAGTAAAGCTCATATTCACATCCATTTTGACAATTCACTTTGTATAGATATAGATATTCATACATAAGTGTATGTATATAGACGTTGGTACGCCTCCCTTTCTCTATGAACTCATATAAGAAGATTAACAATATTTCATAGAGCAAATTTTGGAGACTATTCTATTTGGTTCTCCAACTCAAAAAAGAACAAGAAAAAAAACAATTCCACATGTTAGTAGGTACCATTCGTTGTTCAAAATCCTTTAATCACATTCTTGCCATAAATTTTCCTAAATATAATCTCCCCTAGGTCATGTGAAATAACTTTCTTGTCTTGTTCCCCCATCGAGTGGAAGGGCGCAAAAAGAAATACATAGGAATAAATTCGATCAAGAGGACTATACGACGAAGACGATGACTACGATGACTACGCTGAAGAACACAACTTAGATAGCAAGGACCAAAGAAAACCACAAGAATAACCGTAGAAGGATCTTTTCCATCATTCTTGGATATTCTCCAGTCAACCGCATTCTGTTAGAGTTAGACACATACATATGTAACATCCTATCTTACATACATAGATGGTGCACATTTTGTTTAAAAGGAAAAATGTACATTCATACATATATAGTACATAAAGAAAATAAGAAAAACTTCGATTTTTTTGTTTTTCTGCGAAAATATACAAAAAGGAAAAATCCTTCAAATCTTGTGCGGTTTTAAAAGCCTTACTTCAAGTTTAACTCCTTTCATACTTTTTTGCCGTTCCAAAGAGTCCCACAGTCATATAGTAACCTGCACAAATAACTATCGAAACATTTTGATCCCTTCACATCATGATACGCTGCTGTATAGAACACATATATATCCTTGGATGACTTGGAGCGATGTAACTTTATGACAAAAGGATTTCCATCTTACACGGTCTTACCGTATCCTTTTCTCAATTACATAGTCGAAGGATAGTGTTCTCAAATGCCACACACTATATCCTCACCCTAGACAGACTCACCCACTGCATCTTTTCTATACGCCCGCCACTCGTGTTTTCTTGCTGCTGCTTCGACAAAAGCGGCCTGCATTTCTGTTGCAAAAGCAGTAAAAAGATTTTAAAGTGCTGTGCTAAAAAATAATCATAGTTCTTAAGATTATGCATTGATTGCGGTAAGTTTTCTAGATTCTATTTTCAAAATGATGGTATGTTCATAGTTTTGGAAAATACGTATGTAGATGATTCAATTTCTAAGATATTTGTTACATAATTTTAACTGTGATTATTATGGAGGAATAAAGTGTGGATGAAGAACGTGTTCTGCTTTACATAGTTCTTAGTAAGCGGTAGGGGTAATTTCTTAAGAACTAGGTTTTAAAACCAAATAGAGTTAAATAAACTAAAAACCATTTTATTTTGAATACAATAATTTTTATATTGATCTATTTTTGTATTTTTGTAGTACCCGTGGCGGGTACTGCCTCTTGCGAGGAATTGACAAATCCTTTTTGAGCTTTTATATCATTAATTCCCAAAGAATGTTGTGAAAAATGTAAGTTATAAGTTGCATTATTACATTTTTCAAAATGTATGTCCTTGAATACGAATGGACTTAGGGTTTTATCTTTAATATAAAGCGTACTAAATGCACATGAATCACTTAATCGGGAAATAGGTTGAGACGCTATTTTGCAATACTTAAAGATTGCAAGGAAGGTACTGGTTACTGAATAGACTTCGTAGACTTAAATATACATAAAAAGACATCGTGGACAGCTCCAAAAATTTGGAGATACTTCAGCAAACTTTTTGCGTACTTTAGTTATGGTTAAAATATGGTTGAGGTAAAACATTTTAAAAAATTGTTGTTATTGCGAATATATCAAGGCTATTTCTACAAAAAATTTGGAAGATAATTTTCGGTATAATCAAAAAATAATCGGTTACAAGGAATAAAATATTGGCGGACCGAATATCTCAACAAAAACAGCTTTAAATTCATACTTTTCGAAATTCCTAAATTAAAATTTGTTTAATTAGCCTCGTTTGCTTCCTAACTTATAGTGCAGCAAAACAATTAACCATAAAACAATAACTTAGTTTTAATTGAATTTCCCTTAGGAAGTTATTGTTGTTGGTGTAATTTGTCGTACGTAAATACGTCCATATCTCTGTCCATACAAACGGTGATTTTTTAAGAGCTTGAGAACTTTTTTTAAAAAAAAAACGCATAAAATTTCCCATCGATTCTTTATTTGAAACGTTAGATTGGTTCATGACATTTACTTTTTGAAGATAATTTCATTTAAATGTTGACCGCGGCTGCGTCTTAGGTGGTCCATTCGGAAAGTCCAATTTTGGGTAACTTTTTCGAGCATTTCGGCCGGAATAGCCCGAATTTCTTCGGAAATGTTGTCTTCCAAAGCTGGAATAGTTGCTGGCTTATTTGTGTAGACTTAAGACTTGACGTAGCCCCACAAAAAATAGTCTAAAGGCGTCAATTCGCATGATCTTGGTGGTTGCTCTTCACTCCAAATGCGGCAATTTTGCTTATTTACGTAGCCATTCAACCAGAAATGAGCCTCTTCGCTGAACAAAATTTGTCGATAAAAAAGCGGATTTTCTGCCAACTTTTCTAGGGCCCATTCACTGAAAATTCGACGCTGTGGCAGATCGTTCGGCTTCAGTTCTTGCACGAGCTGTATTTTATACGGTTTAACACCAAGATCTTTGCGTAAAATATTCCATGTGGTCGAATAACACAAACCCAATTGCTGCGAACGGCGACGAATCGACATTTCACGGTCTTCAGCAACACTCTCAGAAACAGACGCAATATTTTCTTCTGTACGCACTGTACCCATTCGTGTGGTTGGTTTAATGTCCAATAAAGTAAACTGAGTGCGAAACTTAGTCACAATCGCATTAATTGTTTGCTCACTTGGTCGATTATGTAGACCATAAATCGGACGTAAAGCGCGAAACACATTTCGAACCGAACACTGATTTTGGTAATAAAATTCAATGATTTGCAAGCGTTGCTCGTAAGTAAGTCTATTCATGATGAAATGTCAAAGCATACTGAGCATCTTTCTCTTTGACACCATGTCTGAAATCCCCCGTGATCTGTCAAATACTAATGCATGAAAATCCTAACCTCAAAAAAATCACCCGATATGTTCGGGATACCGTTTTTAGTCGTCCATATCTCAAAAACCAGTAGAGAAACCCACTTTAAAAAAATTTTTTTATGTAGGTTATAACACAGAAAGATTCAGAAAGGACTTTCAAAAAAATTAGTTTGTTGTAGCAATTTAAAAAAAAGTAAGTTTTGGCTGTTCCAAAAGATATTGACTTAAAATTATTGATCCCACACATAATATTGTTAGTAATAATTTTAGACAAACCGAAAGACGGGAACGGATATGGAATTATCAATTTGGATAGCATCCCATCACCCAGCATTTTGCTTGTATTTGGTATCTCTGGCATTGCATTATTATCACAGCATAATGCCGCCTCAAATTTCAATTCCTGAATGTTTAAAGATTTGTTTGGTCAGAACGGTGCTTTGTTGATACACCAACGAAATCAGTGCCACCAAATGGCAGTTGCAGAATGTAAATATTTTCAAAAAACATGCAAACAGATGAATTCACAAAGATTAGATCAAGTAAAAAAAAAACAGAGAAAGATTGAGACCCACAGTGAACACCGTATTTTTTTTATGGTCGATAAAATACATATACCTTAACGCGGTCATGGAGATAATGGAAATTTTAGAGTCCTATTAAAATTCAGGACTAAATCCGGCGATATTAATTTAAGGATTGATTTGGAAACTGCTAAGTCCAATGCAACGGTCCAAAACGATTTGATGAATATTTGTGCAGGGGTCATTTAAGAACAAATTTTAGTAAACATAAATTAAGCAAATTTTTTCGCTACACTATTTCATGAAATAATAGATCTTCTGATGTGTCGCAACAAGTCTATCAATCAGATGTCTGCATAATGGATGTATAGGGGAAGACTTTTCTTTGCCAAAAATTGTTGAAAACATGTGTTTTAAATTTAATATAGATTTATATTGGTGCATTAGAATACGAACAGGTAGCTTCTTTGTTATGGTTTCTGAAACCAAAGTGCTATACAAGAGCATTTAAAAAAAAACAATACATGGCAAACGCTGTCCGCGTAGCAATCAGGTTAAAAAGTCTTTACCTACATCTTTTAATATAGTTTCTTGCCGTAACACAATATCAACTATGAAAAAGTGGTAGCATTTACCAACGCTTCGGCTAACAGGACTTGGTACTTGGTCATGCAAAGTATTTGCGAGACCAGTTGAGTCATCTCTAATTTCAAGGAGAAAATTATTTATCATTTGTAGCGCCTTTCAAATAATTTTTAACTAGCAAGAAAGCAAAACAGCAAATGATGCACATTGCTTATTGCAGACAATAAAAAGCTCTGATTTTATTGTTTCTTCTTTTTGTTTGATCGACGTCTTAGGTGCGTATATAAGTTTTGTTATGCTGAGTTTATACTTTTAAATCAATAACTTTTATTTATAAAGGCATAACTGTTTCATTTCCCAGACTTTTGCAAACAAAGTCATTTGACATAGAAAGACCTATAGTTTAGATGTCCTAATAGATTAGATGACAGTTCTACGTGTAAAAAGACAAAATGCAACAAAAGTAGTTTTTCAACAACAGTTTTATGGAGCAATTTGGAGCGGAGACGTTTGGTGTTGATATTAATTGTCATAGGTTATAGTAAAAGAATATTTTCAAAGGGCTGTTTATATTCGTTTGCTGGATTCCATCATAAACGATTTGGACGACAGTTTATCACCCAATGTTCTTGATATGTTCCAGCTGGGTGCTTCTTTGACAAAGAAAATTTTCGAAGATTCTGACATTGAAACCGTCAAAAAACTTGATAGTTATAAACTATTGATTGAAGACACTCCAAGCAATGTTCTGAAAAACTAGTAGGTATAGATTATTGACATTGCAATATCAGATTTACCCTATTGTATTAGAATCTGCTACAGTCGTATTTGAACAGTATGATGAGAACCTCTATTCTAACATTTTTGAATACAAACTTGTACTTCACTATCACTACCTGTAAGCGGAGCTTTATCAGAGCAATATTTGTCCACCCTTGTGACATTGTCAACAAAGCATAATGCTGCCCAAAATTTCAATTCTTAAAAATTCTTGCAAATGTTTTTCAATTAAATTTTCGACATAATTTGTAAATTTTTAGTAAATAAAATGTGAATAAAAATCTGATCGTTCCTGAAGTTTGATAGAACACGATAGGCCGTTTAAGCTGTAAAGCTCGTTAAAAGGAGTTACAAGACGAAGTTTATTCTCTTGGGCCTTTACTCTATCATCCCAAAAATATTTAGCTGACTTATTTTTGATCACATATCCGTTGCTGTTGTTTCCCATATTCAATTTTGGAATGTAGCGTATTCACTTACCAAAACAACCCGGCTAATGTAAGAAAATATTGTTCATAATGAAAGTTCTAATGATGGATAGCAAGATAGCCTCTTTTTTGACTTCGCCGATATTTTCAGTTTCTTTAAGTCCCTTTACTGACCATTTTAATTTTAATAAACTAAAAACCAAAAAAACTGGCATATCGCAGTTAAAATGAGTTTTATTAAAATATTTTGCACATAACTGTTATCATTTTAACATATTTCCCTATTCAGCTTCCTTAATTTATGGACTTGATCCTTTAAATTTCTTTAAGGTTGAGATGGTTTTTGTTTCAGCTCGTTGCACAAGATAGGACAAGCACACTTCGTGGTATTATATATAGGTTGTGGATTAGCTGTGTCTTGTGCGACGCGAGGAGGATGCAGCGGGATTGTCCTAAATATATGACTTCGTCCTAAGTCACACATGGCGTGTTTTCATTCTTCTTTTCAGGTTTGTGGGCGAATATATGTATGTGTGTGTGTGTAGAGTGTATGGTTTCAATTTGCATACGAAACTATTTAGCAACTATTATGTATGTACATATGTACATATGTAGGTATAGACCAGTGTTTTGGCCTTGTTTTAGGTAATTCGGTTGGATGAAACATACATATCTAGGAATGAAAAAAAAAAGCCTTTAGGGGTTTTGGATTCGGGACAAAATTGTCAAACATCATCCAGAAAATATAGAACGTGACCATGATGTATTTAAAAAATTTGATATAAAAATGTTTGCCCAAGATCATCTTCTCTGATGTTGATGTAGCTTTTAATAAAAATTAATTTTAAGTCATTGCTGGTCAACTTGTTTTATTTTTGTTCATAAAATTGTTTGGATGTTTAATTTTCATGTTTAAAAGTTTTGTGTGCATAAGCGCATTCCTTTTATACGTTTATAAAGATGGTTCCTTAATCATTGGACCGGGTTAAAGAGGTTTTTATCTCATCCATATCTGATTAGTTTGGAAGTGTTACAGTATCATTTAGTTAAACTTTACTTCGATTTAGAATTAAAAGACATTCATTTAATTTTTAATTAAAAAATATAAAAACCAGTAGTTGCATGATGGTTAGAGCGTAGGACTGCAGGTAGAAAGTTTGTCGTCAAAAGTGGCAATGTAACTTCTACCACAACATTCCAAATTAAAAATGGTCCTTAACAGGGAGCGGAAAATTCTACGATTCACTTCCGCATTTACATTAGCCATTTGAAAGGTACTGTTCTAACCAGGGCCAGAGGAGCCTTCGGTCTGAAGAAACGGCTGTTTTACAGCAGACGGCTTGATCCCAGAATAAAGGTAATTTGCTACATTGTGATTTTTTGAACAACATTCTTTTCAGCGACGAAGCATATTTCTCACTTGGTAAAAAAATCAACGTATTTGGTTCTAAGAATCTTCAACTCATTGAGGAGATGTTACATCCACAAAAAGTCAAAAAGTCAAAGTGCGCTCTTTGGTCCGGAGTTGTGATTGGCCCTTACGTCTTCGAAGACGACGATGGAACTACTGTCACCGTAATTTCGCAGCGTTATGCTATGAAGAATATGACTTAGAGTATATGTGGTTTCACCAAGGTAGGCGGAGCCAAAAGCCACACAACTTGAGAGAATATGGATTTATTGCAATACACATTTCCTGGCCGCGTAAATTATCGTTGTGGCTACATCAACTGGGTAAAAAGATCGTGCCATTTGAGTCCACTGGACTTTTCTTGTGGGGTTACTCGAAAGACCGTGTCGTCATGTCACTCGTCATGTTATGGCTGCGTTACCGTCCAATATAGTATTAAGAATTGTTGTTTAACTTAGAGAACCCATCTGGGCCAGTAAGTTAGTTGTTAGTTATGGTTAATTAGGCTAGCTTTATGAATTTTTGTCTAGCTTTAAGATAATTCCAAAAATCAATTAATAAACATTAATTTAATAAAAATGCGTGGGGCTGTCATGCTAGAGGTCTTGATTTTAAATCCCTGCCTGTGCCACCTTAATTTTTTTTCCGCTGGTACTGCCTCTTGCGAGCAATTGACAAATATTCCATGAGTAATTCTTGTCATAAAAGTACTAGCCCTCCATCCCGGTAGTAACTCTCACACAGGAATGGTTGAGAGTTGTCACCAGGCCCTAGTTCTCGACTTGGGCACCCTCTAATTATTTATTTTTAGCGTAAGGATTAAAAAATAAATAAATTGGTATCGCAACAGTCTATGAAGAAGCTAGTGACTTATAACTCTCAACCATTCCTGTGCGAGTAATGTTGACAGAGATGGAAGGGACCTACAGTTTATATGCCGAATTCGAACAGCTAATTTGAGAAAGCACTTTTCATGACAAGAATTACTCTTGAAGGATAAGGATAGTAATTCGTTTATTCCCTACAAAATTTCACTTCTTATTTGTTTTCCTAAGAAAAGACCCCAAACTTTTCTGGAAAAATTTCTTATTTCCCCCTGCCTTCTTTCCTTTCCATTTTCTGGCGTATTTTCGCATTTTCGGAAATTTCAAGAAGAGTTATTTGGAGTTTTGTTTTAATTTGTCTAAACAACTAAGCTAAGACTTACACCCAACATCGCACCCACAACAAATTCAATAGTGTGCCTAAGCAGGGGCCGCATGCCCTCCATATGTACTTATCTTACTCTTTAAACGTCGCATCGCATTCGTCGCGTAGGTCGAAATGGATAATTTTTGCAGACGATTTGCATTGCACAGAATATAGCAAGTAGTTTCCATTTTGTTTTTTTTTATTTTCCTCTCATTTTTGGCTTATTTTCAAATAAATATTTCCGCCTCCGTTTCAATCGTTTATAAACTATTGATCAGATTTGTATGAAACTGTGGTTGTTTCTTCTGAAAACAAACGTAAAGGCTATATCCCATATTCCAACTTTAACATTTTTTTGAACGGTGATACTTACTTAATTATTATCTTTGAGTCACAGTAGATAGTAAATGATTTTGAAAAATCAATCTGAATTAGTTTTGTAGGTAGGTATTTGATTTCGAAGGGACCTAGAATAATCATTTATGGAAATAATCAAGCTAGCAAGTAGCTATTTAATAAATACGATTTTAAGCTTGATCCTCATTTTAAGTAGAATTAAGAAATTGCGTAACCTAAGGAAAATATCCTTCTTTACTAAAGAAGTTTGAGAATAAAATTTCTTCATCTATTCAAAGAATAAGTTGAGATTACAAAGCATAGCTCAATTTTAAGCTTTTTCTTAAATTATTATATTGCTTAAGTCGTGTTCCAATTTTGTTCAAATTTTTCTTAAGTGTGTTTATTCCTTGAAAAAATATTTTATTTTTAAACGACCCTAGCTAGAAAACGGGTGGATAAATGTTCTAAATATTATTTAAGTTCTTATAACTTATTATTTAGGCGCCAAAAACGAAATATTAGAAGAATGAAAACTTATAATTTTTAAGACTTACTATTGCGATTTTCGTACAGCGAAAAAATGTGTGCTAAAATAAAACAGATTACAAATAATTTTGTTTGAAATATTTTTATTATTTTTTTTGGTTTTATATTATTTTGTTTCGAAATTTGTTTTTGTTAGCTTGTATTCTGTTATTCAAATACAATCTTATTTTTGGTTTTTTTTTTGTCTTTTATTACGATTAGATTTTTTGAATCTGTTTTCTTTTCTTCCATTTATATAAATCATCACTTCGAGAAAATTATTTTTTTTCTTAAAATTTAATTTAAATACATAATTAATTTATTTATATAGATATTTTTAATTAAAATTAGCCTAGCAATTAAGTTATTAGTTACATAATTTTCAGTTTATTATTAAATAGTCAATTGATAAATATAATAATTATTATCTAAAATTGTATCTAAATTTTTTACTTCTCTGTTTTTTTTTTTTGTTTTTCAATTATTTAACTTTTATTAAAATTCTGAATTTTTTCTTACGTTTTTTTGTTTTTGTTAATTTTAAATTGTATTTTCTATTTGCATTGCATTCATAATTACATCTTTTTAAGAAAACGTTTCAATTTATTTAATTTATGTTACAATTAAAAAAAAATTGGTATTTGTTTTATTGAATATTCTACGCTTTTTTTTATTTAGACTTTAGCTTAGTTCGTATTAAGTTTATGTACAGTTGAATTAAACTTTACTAAATCTTATATTAAAATATTATAAATTATGATATAAAGTTGCAATATTAAAACATATTTTTTTAAACACTTCTCGTCATGTTTCATTGCAACATTATACTTTTCTTTTTTTGCAGAATGTTTTTTTTTTTTTAAATATTTTTTAAATTCTTAAAATGAATATTTACACACATTTGTTGTTGTTTTATTTTTTGGATTTTTTCTTGTTGAGAAACTTTACAATTAGATTGTTTAAGTTTATTGTTAGCCTTAGTATAAGGAAGGAACATTTAAATCGTCGTATCATCTTTGAATTTGGTATTTTTTACGTTTTGAATTTCATATGTTTACATATTATATAGTTCATCAAAAAATAAAAAAAATATTAGAAAATTGTAAAACTAGGGGTTGATATTGCTTAAATTTGTTCGTATTTATTTGCTCTTTTTCTTATTACAAAATTGACTTATAAATTCAATGAGAGAGTTCTTTTTTTTTGTTGCAGTATTTGTTAAAAGATTAGTTAATAAAATGTCTTAAAAATAATTATAGCAAATTAGACGCGACCACAACCTTTTGTGCTTAGCCTTTTTTTCTTTAAAAATATAAATAAATAAAATAATAACGACTATCTTTTGAATTAACAAAACTTTAAGTAATTCATTTAAGCCTTTTTTATTGCAGAAATAAAATATTATTTTAAAACTTTTGTTTGTCTAGAAAAATATCATTGCTTGGCTACAGACACTACTTATGAAATAAAGCAAGTATTTACTTAACGCTGACTAAAAGTGCTAATAATTTGAAAAAAAAAAATATGTTAAATAAGTACCTCAAATAATTTCCAATAGCACTTTACATTTTCATTACGCTTTCAACTCTCCATGAATTCATAGCATTCAAAGTAAAAAGAGATACGAAAGCATTTAACTGAAATTTTAAAATGGTTCCATTGATGCATCAAAATAAAATATCAAATAATATTACAATTAATTTTTTTCTTCCTTTTTTGAAAGCTTTGAATTTTAATTTTAGACAGATAACAGTCTGGTTAATGTGGTAAAAGGAAAGGTGACACAAATGAATCACAAATTATTTCTAGTAGACCAAATTCCTTAATATTTTAACGACTTTATTCAGCTGTTGTTGAAGTTTAAGCGTTAGAAAATGCTCATTTTTCGCTTTTGAGGTCAGAATGATAAGTACATGAGGGATACACCAAAAAATCAGGAACAAATCTCGTGATTTCAAAAAATAGCTGTGTTTTTTTTTTTGGTATTCCATGTTGTATAGTACAGTGAGAAATTGCCAAAAGAACGATGCACAGTAGTCCGGTTTTTATATTTCAAAGTTGATTTAATTTAATATTTGCCAGAATATTAAATTCCAAACAAATTGAAATTGAGACCAGGGGTGAAATCGTGTAAGCTGATTTTTGATAGTTGACTATCAAAATCAAGAAAATACGTCTGTGTAATGAGATAGTGGATTTCAAAGTTTTAACCAAACAATTCGACATAAAATAAAAACTACAAGAAGGGGGTTTGTTCGTACACTACTACATTAACATGTGGTGTAGATGCGAGCTTGAAGCTCACCTAAATTCTTCATATGCCTGAATCGAGTTGAAATGAACTTGATTCGCCTCGATTCCGATCAGGAATCGAAGTCGAGTCAAAATTTGTGAAGAAAAACCTGTGTGGAGGAGTTGGTTTTACAGATAATGCGTTATGGGCTGTCTATTTGCATGTTTTTGTACGAAAAATATAGTTTTTTTTAAAATCAAATTAAAAAAAAAAACACATGGAGTAGGTAGCATATTCTTATATTGTGCTGAACTATTCAGTTCTTCATTGTTTAACACGAATTAAACTTTCTTTTTTCCACTTCATAAGAAACATCCAAAAACCTTTTGCATTTTAGAAAGTGCTGTCAAACTTAATCATTTTTAACCTTTCTATACTCGCGCATTGGTCTCTCAGACCGACAAATCATTAATTCTTTGTTTACTTGAAAAATAACATCCGTGCATCTTTGAAGTTCTCAGTAGCTTCCTATATATGTATTCTCTTTCGATTAGCTGGGCGCAAGGACACTTGCCAGGTAGACGTGTTGTGTTTTTTACGTGTTTTCGGTCTGTCAGACCAACGCGAGTACAAGTGTTACAATTTTTGGGTAAGTAATTTTTTTTATTTTAGAACATTGGTGGGTGAAAAATATTGTTTTACTTTAGGGATGTTTATATTTTACATATATAATATGGACATATACATATGGACACAAAAACAAGCCCCAGAAAGTTTATTGAAAAACTGTCATATGATCTAATAATGCCTCATCTAAAAAACGGGCATTCATTTTGAGTCTGCCACGAACATTGAGACTGAGGATTTTAGAAGTGTGCAAACTTGATCAAACTAATCCAGGATCATCTGGAAATAATCAAACAGGGTGCTGTTCATTTAGCTCTTCAAAAAAAAAAAACCGAAAAACAAAATACAACTACATGAAATGCAAGAAATATTTTTTTCTCGAGTATGCATTTATGTTTTATTAAGTTTTAAGTTTATTAAGTTTTTGTTTGTTTTTATTGAAAAAAAATATTTATTTTTATTTTTTAAGCTAAGGTCCTAAAAAAACTAAATTTTTTGAGAAGCCTGTTTAAAATGAAATTGCTACCAAATAAAGTATAAAGTTCCTATGTTTTTCTATTTGTTTTATTTAACTTTATTACTTTCTTTAAAATAAACCGCAAAACTAATTGGAAAAAACATATTCGTGAACGTAGAGACGAGATAAAATCTCGGTCTGAGAGACCGTGCGGGAGTATATGTGTCTTGTCAAAATGCGCGAGTACAGGAAGGTTTATCTAATCTGAGATAAACCTTTGGTGGAAACATAGCAAAACTTAATTATATTTTCTATTGTTTGCTCTTGCAAAATAAGCCCACTTAGTCCATTTTCATTATAAAAAAAAACTAAATAATATAAACAATAATAGACTGATATTTTTTCCCTACCCATTCATAATTCCAAATGCACAACTACTCAACGAACGCAGCCATCGAGATACAAATGCAATATCAATCGTACCAACATGTGAGAATGAAATTACATAAGATCCATTCGAGGCTCGTATAAATGTCAAAATCAAATCCGTAGCAAGATTCTTCTTTAACTTTCATCGGTAGTATTCATACTGCGGATAATATTTTTCTTATTCGTGTAAAATCCTACTATTCTACTTTCAAACAAAACGCGGGTAATGTGTGTCTAATGCCCAATTTCATAAACAACTTTCAAACATTTAACAAGATTTTAAACTGTAAAATGGGATATTTTGGTTTCACCAAGCGTTTTTAAAGAAAATAAGCTATTACACCCCTTTTAAAACTAAATGCCCGTTTTTGGCTCATTAAATTTTAAAAGTGCCATTAAAAAATGAAAATGACAGGTTGACAGCTGATGTTTTACTTCGTAAAATGTTTATTCTCAATATTTTTCGATACGGAATGAATAGGTTAACCAATTCAACATTGCATTACTATTTATAATATTATTTTTATGATTTTAATTTTTAATTCGAATATTAGATTCGTCATCTTCATCTGACGAAGAAGAACATCATATATATAGTTATACGCCACCGTCCAAGCCACACGATTACTCAAACGTTTGTTTTTGATTTGTTTACTCTGTTGTATTTTGAGATTCTTGTCATTTATTTCAACATATAATGCTTTCTCATTTTTTCTCACACAATTCGCTTAATAGAAAGAAAAAAGAGGTTTTCTTTTTACAGGGTTGTGAGGAGAGCTCTATTTATCAAAAATATCCCTGAAATTACCCATTTTTAGCTTGGTGAAACTGAACAAATTTAGGAATGATAAAATTTAAAAAGCTTTTAGAAAAAAGTGCTTTTAGTGTTTGTTTATTAAATCGGACATAAGACGTTTAATTTAAGCCTTCTGCTTGCAAGGCACATTTTAAAACTTAAAACCCCGATAAATAGTTCCCCATAAGGTATAACCAAAAGATATACCAAAACATCACAAAACTTCCCCTGATTGCAAAAATGTGTGTCCAAGACGTTTGGGTTGCATGATTTTGCTTGACTTGCCTACAACTTAAAACTCTATTTACTTTATGCTTATATCAGAACACTTCTCCTGAGTAGAATGTGTAGTCAATAGAATGTTTTCTTTTAAGTTGAATCGTCAAATTATTTAAATGCGTTTGGCAAGCAGAAAGTTGCAACCAAAACTTCTTAGATACACATTTTTGCAAATAAGGGAAGATTTTTGATGTTTTGATATATCATTCTTTTGGTTATACCTCATAGAAAAACAGGAATTTCAAATTTATTATAATTGACGCCTGTATCTATCTTCCCAGAATTTGTGATTAGTCTAAAATTAAAAATGAAGAGCGTCTCAAATATAATGATCGTTTGTCATAATTTAAAAAATTGATAAACTCTTAGTTGAGACTAAGTAAAAAAGGACCATCGCCCAGGCAGATCAGTATGTTTTTAAAAATACACGATTAACGACCAGAGTTCGAAAGATGTGATGATCCTAGAATTCCTTTAACAGTTTTGTTGGCAACACAAGTCGATGAAGTCTGAAAATTTGTTTTAATGTATTTTTCCTATTTCCAAAAGTTTAATTAATATTCAGAAATAGAGTTTTTTTTTTTATTTTGTGAGCTGTGAAAATGCTTTTGTTTTTAAGAACTGATTGCGTTATTTAAGAAAAACTTTTATACATAAATCAATCTTTAAAGTACCGAAAACCTATGGGAAAAACAAGGAGCAAAAAAAGGCTTAAACTTTAATCAACTTAAATTAACAGATATAAATAAATTTGTTTCTTTTTAAATTTAACTCAAAGAGAAAATTTAGTATATGTACATATAAATATTTATGAAAAAGCACTTTTTTTAACAACTTCTTCTTCACTTTGTGCATTATCATTAAATTAAATCATGCGAAACTTTTGTATCTGCTGTATTATAATAATTTTATACAAAATTAAATTAATATGTTCATTTTATACACATTTTCTGTATGTAATATTGGCCTTCAGTTGATTGTTTGTAAAAAGCACTCACGGTTGTGTTTTACTCACGAGTCAGAAAAACAACTCACTCATGAACATGATGTTGATGTTGACGTTCAACCGATTTATTTACGCTAATTTAGCGTTCACTGTAGACCTCGTGTCGTGTCGTCTTTTTAGGAGAGGTGATAGGGAAAAGTAGGAGATGAATATTATTTCATCACTTTTTCTGACTTGTCATCCAGACATTTGATCATATTCATAACGAATTAAAACTTTTACGTGAAAAGAGGGGGGGGGGGGGGGAATGTGAGGTTGACTTTTTTGTTGCCATTGCCAGAGTAACAATGATCTGAATTAATATCTTGTTTTCATTTTAATAACAAATATAAATTTTCATTACACTGCGCTCGGAAAAACAACATATCAAATCAACTGAAGGATATACATTGGGTAACGAAGGCAGAAGCTGAGGCAGAGGCTGAGCCAGAGGCAGCATTAATACAAGGAAAACACGAAAATAATCGTTGAAGGGAGGTGGAGTGGCAATAAATTAAAATTAAACACAACTCTCCTGCTGCGAGTACATTAATGGGGTCCGTACAGTAACTATTTCCCGAGAGTACGATTTTCCCATACCCGATGGCACCACAGCTGCTGTTGGGCTTCCAATCGCTGCTGCTAGTCCAGCAGAACTACCTAGAGATTGCTGTTGTTGTTTGAGGGCCATGTGGGTTGCTGGAGCCGGTGAAACACTACCACCCATTGCCGTCGCCACTGGATGTCCTAGCGTCAACGCTGCATGCTGTTGTTGCTGCTGATGGTGATGATGATGCGGCAGTGTGTGGTATCCACCAGGATGCTGCGGCATAGCATAAATGGCCACTGTTCCGGGAGACACCGTCGACGGTGTTCCCTGCGACACGGGTGATGATATACAGGGCGGGAATGGTGATGTGGATGAGTTTGACGCCGAGGCACTGCCTTGCGTCTTATAGTGATCTATTTGAGCGTATATCGTTGGTTCGTCAAAGTAATCGTAGGCGGGTGGTGGTGCTGCCATTTTAGTTCTATTCAGTGTACTAGTTGTTAGATTTGTGGGAGGGCAATTGGGCAGCAGTTTCTTGGTACTGCTGCCACTGCTGCTACTTAAAAGTATACTGCTGCAGTCAACTGATACGGACTTCTTTGGCGGACCGGTTAGAGCCAGTTCAGCATAGTGCAGTTCATCGTCCTGTCATAATGAAAACAAATAGAAAACAAAAAAAAAAATTAGTAAATAAGTATACAAGAAAGATACATTTTGAAATCTCTATCAAGGCCATTTTTAAGGTTTAAGGTTTAACTTTGCGACATACCTTTGCAGATTGGTATAAGCCCCGGTCGTCCGATGGGTTGCACGTGATTTCCGCTTCACTGGTGGTAGACAAATGTCCTGATGGCGTTTGTGTTGCTGATTTCTGTTTGTATTCACCATCCACTACACAAAACACAAAAAGAAAGGACAACAAAGCAATTGAATGAATGTTAGATGATGTTGCAAGTTATAAGCTTTTGGAATGTCTTTCTATTTCTGTATGATTATAGCTTAATTGCTTACAGGGTGTTATGAACACAAAATGGTTTTTCTAAATATTTTGTAAAAATGCTTAAAAAATTATAGATTAATAGAATATTATGTATGGAAAATGTATCTATTATCTTGATTTATCCAAATTTGTACATCTTTTATAAACATTTCTATATAATATGTTGAGTCATCCCATTGACTTTAAAACAAATTAGTTTATTGATATCAAATTAGAACAAAAATCACTTTATGTTTCGAGAAATCTGACAATTTTAGAGTGTTTTTAGTTTTTGCTTCAGGTACGGGAGGTACTTGCAGAAGTATAGGCTAGCAAATATTGCACCTCTATACAAGGAAACTGGAAACTGTTGTAGATGACGTGATAGGTGTTTACATAAGAAATAGGAAAATTTTAAGTTTAGGCCATATAGATAAAACTATAAAATGGCTACTTTTAATTTGTTTTAATTGGTGTTCTGTTTTCTTGAAAGTACTATGGTAAATTTAAAAAAAATTGCATCCCTCAAGTCTGTATCATTGCAAAATATAATTTTGTTTGTTGTATTCATTGGCAAAATACCCTATTTTTATACCCATTTTTACTTACCTTCATTGTAGGGCACAACATCTGGATTTTTTTCATCATACATTTCTTCGGAATGACTCAATGGCAAGGATATTTTATCCTTAATTTGTAAATTGCCTGGACGTGAGAATTTCTGATTTTGATGTTGGTATTTCTGTTGTTGTTTATGCGAGCGTAATTTCAATGCAGCAATTGTACCAATTCCAATGCAGACTAATGCAACTAAGACTCCAACAAAAATGCCAACCGAAAGGATTGGTGTTAGCTCAAAGTTTGCCTGAGATCCTTTGTATGATGTGAGTGCAACTGAAAAGATAAACATAAGAACATACACAATAAATATATAAATTTCCAAGAGATGAACCGTATTTTGAAGGTTGGATGTTCTTTTAGGAGAAATGAAGGTGGGTTTAGGTATTACTGTGTATACATCTACATGCTTATGTATATGTTTATGCACACGGGTATGAGACAGGATTAGGATATTATTCGTCTGATGTGATAGTTTTGGTTTTTGATAAAGGAAAACATCACTAGTAATAATGAGTTTAGTTAGAATTTGTTGTTTCTGTTGAAGGTAATTCTATGAAAACAATTTTGATTACAAAATTGGAAGTGTTCTATTTTATAAATCATATTTTTTAATTGTTTTGATTTAAATCTTTACTTGCAATTATTTTTTTCTATAACACTGATTGAAGTTTGGTACTGAAAAGTGTTTTAATTAAAGAATATTAACAAACACATATACATACATCATTTTTAAAAGCTATAATTACATGATAATAATTTTATTATAAGTATACATTTCAATTAAATGTTAATTTCAATACTTTAAAAATGCTCAAAAAGGTCTGGAAGAAGAGTGTTATTCAAAGATTTACTATTGAAACAATTGCGGCACTTCAAAGCCGAGTTTTAAATGTTTGGATTCGAAAAAAATGCGTATGTAAATATAGTTATAGTTAGGCATTGTAAAAAACTCTATCTAACGCAAAATTGTACGTGAACATCTTAGCTTACAAGATTGGTCCCTTATAAGATGTAACTAACTGTACTTTACCCAGTGTCCCAAAGCCGATAAGCGATGAAAATAACCATATTTCCATTTTTTACAGAAAAAAAAGTTGTTTCCACGAGGATCATTGTATGATGAAAACAAATATACGATAACCAACCATTAAAAAATAAGTTGAAATTTCAGGCCAGCCGCTTGTGTCTCTAAAGGATTGTGAAAGTATGAACTTCATAATAATAAACATTTACAAGTCGAACATATGTATAATTATGATCTATACAAATGCTGAATGTTAGACATTATTGACAACAACTCTTAGAATCCCACTATCACTTAAAAAATAAATATGGTAATTGTCAAACCTAACTCATAAATTCTGGCATAACTTCAAAGTTCAAGGAAAATACTAGATGGAAGTTAAGAAATCAAGAAATCGTAATCATTGTCCAACTTTTTAAATAATACAACCGTGGGAGATCAAATTACAAATTTTATATGACAAGTGAAAAGCAACAAGGGAGTACTTTTGCAACTCTACTTTTTTTTCGTAATGCAGATAAGTATCAAACCAGAGAGACACACGCCAACAAAAAATCAAGTCATTATTTATTCCTGCCAACCAACTTAAAACAAAAAAAAATAAAAGGAAAAGAACAAGAATTATAATCATCATCCTTGTTATTTTATATCCGTTCTCCCTTTATTTTCCCTCCCTATAGACTTGATGGAGAAAAAGTATTTCACAAAAAAAAAGAAGCAATTGTATCTGTATCTACACACATACATAGACACAAGAGTATATCGCAAATATGCAAAAATATGTTTTTGTTTCATTTCTTGTCTCTAATTTTCTACTGTTTTACTTTCTCTTCTTTTGAGCAATGAAAAATTCATAGCAATTTTATGTCATGAAATATTCATAAAATATATACATAGATGTATGTATGAATGTGTATGTCTTTATCTCTCTATCCCACTCCAACCTCGGCCTATGATTTTAACTGAAAACTGAACTAAATAAAAGTAGGCGAAGGGGAGGTATGGCGGAGGAGCAGCAGAATGGAGAGATGAAAAATAATATTTTGACTGGTGTCTGTGGATAAAATCCGAAAATTCTTAAACTTCATCTTCATCTTCGTCGCTGCACAGACAAAAACATGTTCAACTTACCTGTTTGTTTTTCAGCTGCCTTCAGTGTGAAACCTTCCAATATGACAGCTTCACTACGACCTCGTAAGTTCACCGAATACACGAAGATCTTGAACAGCCGGCCTGAGTCAAGGTGTGTCACACTTAGAATGGGATATTTCGATGAAATATTCGCTTGCAAATTGCCACTATGCTGATCAAATATTTCCATAAGGAACCATTGTCTAAGGCCACCATCAAATCCTTAAATGGAATAAGAAAAAAATTAATAAAAAACATTATATGTATGCATATATGTTAGATTATATGTACAAACTTAGATACATAGATAAACACATTTTTGATGAGATAAGATAGAGGATAAGAAATAAAAACTTAAGACCTAAAATTGTATCTATGCTCATATCCTTCATTCTCTGTATTCCCTTCATATATTTGTAATCAAGATTTTCTTTGAATTTGTTGAATATTTTATTTGAAACAACATTTAATATTTTTGGTTTGGAATAGTTACATCAGTTACTTTATGAAAAGAAGTATCTGTATTGTTGACAGAAATAAAATTAATTAACGAAGTTACTGCTTTAATTCAAGGACTTCGATAGCGAATGAAATTAAAAAGAAGAGATGGTCAGGGTCGGATTCCAAAAACAATTTGGGACTAGAATGATATTATGCCAAATCAAAATAAACATATGAATATAACGGAAAACAAAGAGTGTATCCTATAAGCTCTTAGCAACATTCAAAATACGTTTTGTTCCTAAATTTTAAACGTTAAAGGTACATTTAGTATTGACCCAGTAGCATACATTTTCTTAAGCAAGAACAAAGTAAGAGCAATTAGCTTTGAATTAATTTTTGTTTGGTTCGATGGAGCACAAGTATAAGTTTGCAGCTTTCTTCAGTATGGAAATTAAAAGAAAAATTATTGTCTACAAATAGTAAAGGTAATACAGAGAGAAAATCAAAGTGATACTTTTCAACGTTTTAAAAAAAATGCTTAAATCGACAATTTTATTTCAATTTGATCGCATTTGCATCAGAAATAAGTTATTTTGAATCAAACGTCACAGCCATAAAAAAAGGATTTTTTTCAAAGTTCAAAAAAAATTTACAAAATTTTTCAAGAAATGTTTTTTTTTTTAACACATTGATATGATCTCCACAATCAGTAATATAAAATTATAATTGGAAGAAAATATATACAAATATTTCAATAATTAGAGCCTTGTGAAAGGAAGTGGAAGAGCGCCACCCATCATATTTGTGCAACTTTTGTAGAAGAACCAGCAATATCTTCATGTTCAGATTTTAAATTTAAGTTTATTAAGGTAAGCTTGAATTCTATACACTCTGTACTCCCTCGGCATGGAGAGAAGTGAAAGTTGTTATTATACCCAAATCAGCAAAATACTCTCAAGTCAACCCTAAAGACATACGACCTATAAGTCTATTATCATTCCTTCTTATAAGACCTTAGAGGAAATAATTGCAAAGGGCAAGTATTATTGATACAAGATTACTGTAAAGGAAAATCGATGGAAATGGAACGAATACTCCATCATAAAGAGTTCATTAAGCTTGCTTTTCTTGACTTTGAAGGCGCTTTTAACAATGTGGACACGTCTGCGCAATCACATCTGCACTAACATCTCTGAAGCAAAGGATTCGCTTTGGGAATTAATTCTTTTAATGGTGACTAGCAGAACAATTAACTCAAAACTGGGCAACTCTTCTGCTAGATGATTCGTTAGTAGAGGGACTATCCCCTCTGTTTAGGAACTTGGTATGGTAAATGAAATGATTGCTTTTGCGGATGACTTTCTTATAGCGGTCTTAGGAAAGCATTGTATCACCCTAAAGAACCCCTAAAAAAATACACCATTCCTTTATATTAACCCTCTTTATATTAAATGTAACCAATTAAAGTTCTCAGACGTAGGTAAGTATCTGGGTTTTAAACTAAATTTGAAAGGCAATATACAAGACAGAGTCAAAGAAGCTACTGTCGCTATCTTTTCTCGCAAAAAAGCCAAATAAAGTCAAAAGTTCAGATTACCTATGCATAAGCGGATCCCATACTATACCTAACACTTCTTGATACACATAGCAAACATGTAATAGTTGCAAGCCCTGCTATTCACCACAAAGCTTCATGGCACTGGTTTAGCAACAAGATTAGCCACTCCGTAATTCTTTAGTATTATTATTATTATTATTTATTATAAATTCTTTATTTGACGAAAACTCGAAATACATTTGAAAAATTATATAAGAACATTAGGATGAAAATTTACATTTATCGAGAATAAAAAAAGAAAGTTTAAGATTATAGTAAGTTTATAAATAGATTATGTAGACAATTGAACTCTATTATCTGTGGTTGCACTACCTCAAATTCATCGAGATCTTGGTAACTAAAAACTTGACTGGCATAGCATAAGCATGAGTTTATAGTAGCTTCAAAAACTCTAAATTTAGCTGAGATGCCTATGTACTTATTGCAGAAGATTTTGTTCCGCATAAAGTAGTACCTTAATAAGTAGATTTCCAAACCTAACACCCCCAGGAAAATCACGGGAGACATCGTCAATGAAAAGGGCGAACATAATCGGGCTTAAGAGGCAACCTTAGGGCACACCGCAATCAGTGTTAAAGAAGCTGGATATGGAACTCACATTTGACACAGTAGCGCAAGTATTGCGCTGAGGAGAAGTTTATAGAGTCTTAAAAATTGTGTCGATATGCCTAAATTTGATAATTTATAAATTAGTGAATTCCGGTTGATAGTATCGAATGCTGCCCTAAAATCAATGAAAAAGACATAAAGTTTTTGTTTGTTATCGATGAAACGTTTTGCTATATTGGAGAGTGCGAAGATTTGATCCCCAGTTGAAAAACCAGAGCGAAACCCAGCTTGGAAAGTGCTTAGCAATTTGTTTTCTTTTACCCACCTCATGAGCCTCCACTATAGAATATGGGTAAATATTTTTCTCAAACAAGAATCGAACTGCCCCTATAGTTTGCTGGTGAGCTTGGATCTCCTTTTTTAAAAATTGGATAAATTTGTGACATTAAAAATGAGGGAGGTATTTTTTCTTTTTCAAAACGCTTATTAAGAAAATCAAGAAGAAGATTTAGGAAAGACGGGGATGAGATTTTTTAAAATTTAGCTGGAATTCCATCTAGCCCTGCTGTCTTGTTGTTTTTCATGTTTTTAAGGGTTGCTTGCAATTCATTTACTGTAATAGGGTCGGTCGTCTTGGTCTGAAATAGTGTTTGAGGGTAAAGCATATTGAAATAGTTGTGAGTTTGTTGACGCGTTAAGAAGTTCCTCGAAATGGTTTGCTAGTAACTCTACATTTACTGTAGTTGCTGAAACATTTTTAACGCCACCTAACAATCTCACTTTAGACCAAAATGATTTTGAGTCTTTATATTTTGATAAACTTGCTGCTAAACCAGCCATAAAAGATTTTTGTTTATTTTTGCATACTCGCTAATACGTTTTATTTGCATCTAGGTAGAGCGATTTAAAGAAATTAGACTTTATTTTCCTAAAAATTTTAAGCATTGCAAAGTATTTTTTTCTGAATTTTATGCATTCCCAGTCGTACCACTCAGGAATACAATTTTGTTTCCTATTGGGTGGCATGGCTGAACTCTTAATAACTTCTATTATTTCGCCAGCCGACTGCTCAAAGGACCAGGATACATTGGCTTGATAGACAATATTTACTTGCGCATTGAGTCTACGCTGGTACACTACTAACTGACTATCAAGATCAACCCATTTATATTTTTGGACTGGTTCGCTCAGCGTAGAATCGAAGTTTTCAAATTTCATAAATACCACTATTGGAAGGTGGGCTGAATAGCTTGTGGTTTGTATTGTACCTCAAAACTCCTCTATAATAGTAAGCCAATCGCCTCTAGCCAAACAGTAATTTATCATAGAACAATTCTGACCAAAAATAAATGTTAATTCACCTCTGCTATCTCTTTTAGAAATTCCATATACAACCATTAATCCGAAGTCCTCCACCAACTGCATTAAACGCCTGCCACAACTATTTAAAATTACGTCCGAAGACTTTCTCAAACTATAAAACGCGTGTGCCGTGTTGTTCATCAGAGAAGCTGGATTTTGAAATTCTAGCATTTAAATCGCCTAATATTAAAATGTTCTTAAAATCAATTTCTGGAATTGTTAATTTCCAGGCTTTTGATGTTGACTGTATGGTGGCGCTGCTATTGCATAGGATTCTTTATTATTGTTGTAGCTGTCAAAAAATCGTAGGCCACTATCTCCAAAAGTGCTTTTGACAAACGAATATTCCTCCGCATTGTTTACAACCAATCCTCGTGCAAAGTTGAAAGAAAACGCGAAATTATTGATGTGAAGTTTTTCTCCTCTTATTAAAATTTTCGCATTTGGTGTTATGGCGAGTAGATTATTTTTGATGTCCTAGAGTGATTTCTTTTTTTGGCATGTGATTAGAGACTGTTCACGATGAATCACAGTTCCAGAATTTTTTAGTGTTGGAGTTGCGTCTATAACTTTATTCGCCGTGTCTCCCGGGTGAAAGTCTAAAATCACGGTGGATTTGTTTGTGTTGTTGTTTGTGGACTATTGTGCGCTTTTCTGCCAGAAAATGCACCATAACAGTATTTTCGTTGTTTTTACGTGTGAGGATATCCAGTTGTCATTCCAACAGATGACAGTAGTTCTCCATTGCAGTTACTCGTTGAACAAGATGTTCATTGTGTGCTGCAGTTGGGATACAATTGCTTGAACATCATCTTTTTTTGCCACTTCTTCAAATTTGGGGTTAACACATTCGTTAATGCAATCGAACAACATTACTTTTAAATATTGTCATTTTTTTTTAATGAAAACTTTTTTTGAATTAGTTGAATTTTCTGGAGAGTTTTCTTCTCTACCTCGCTTTAGAGGCATATGCATTTTTTTTAACGGTGCACTGCTGAGTATATGCCGCCGAGAAAAATTAAAAATTTGGTGTCTTAAATGTGCAATTAGACAAAATAATAACAGATGTCAAACTCCAATTCTTTAGTATTTAGAATCTATTCCAAAGCACCCAGAATGCACCATCCTCCAACTGCAGTCCGACAGAAACTTCCAGATTTCTATACTTACGAGTACCAGATCTTTGCAGATCTGAAGTCCAATTTACATAGATAGATCAAAACCAAATGAGGGGATTGGTGGAAGTGTGTACTCCGAAAGACTGAAATTAAGTCTGTCATTTCGCCCTCCAAATCATTGAAGAGTGTTCTTGGCGAAACTTTTGGCGGTAAGAGAATTTTCGTCCTATCTTAAAGAAAACGAGATATCAACCTACTATCCTTAAGCAAATTGAAAATTAGCACTCTCAAATTACTTTTGCACAAGATGTATGGATAACGAAAAGGAGCGAAAAGTTCTTCACCTTCTCTGTACATGCCCTACTCTAGCTCAAAAACGCAAGACTTACCTAGGCACATTCTGTAACGATCTTAATAATCTCAATCATCAACATAATCAGTCTTTCCTGTTTCGAAAGGTACTCAAACTGGTTTCATTGAGATTAGAAGACAGCCTCAAGATTCATATGGTATCGTAATGGGCCATTAAACTGGCCTAAATGTGTCCTACTCCATCACGAACAGCCACTTTAACCTTACCTTACCTAACCCATACACTCTATTCTATACTATGTTCAAATAGGTAACACATTTAAATTAAAAATATTCTGTGCATCGCTCATAACTCGGAAATATGTGTAAAATTTAAGAAAAACATAAATTCATAAATTAATTTCAATATGAAAACTAATTAATTTGCAAATAAAAATACCACAATGAACATGTTTGGTATACTTAACTGAAATTCCAATTCATTTTTTTTTATTTTCGCATCAACCAAATTCTGTGAATTTTAACTGGATAAAAAACCTCGAACATATTTAAATTTATTTTTAAAATTTAATTTTAAATTCATTAAAAATAATAATTATGCCATATACACAGGTTTGTACAAATTTGAGTGTACGAGTGATGTAGGTATGCGTATGGGTATACATATTGTACATTAAACAGTTTTATACTTTATAGTGTAATTATAAAAGAATTAACTTCTGTATGGAAAAATCAGTAGGGCTTGTAAATTCTCTCTATAATAACAAATTATTAAATGAAAAAAGGGAAAATGGTTTACAAATATGTACATACATATGTATACTTGTAAGCATGTACTCAAAGCAACCACATTCTAATTGGAGGATGCTATGGATGATTAATTGAGATCCTCTTACGTGCTATTACTGTAAAGTTCTTTTGTAGGAATTATGAAAATTTTCAGTAGATGAAAATTGAATTGTTGATGGGTTCAATAACGTCATCATTATTTGAATACATATAATACATGTTTTTGTTGTAAAAGACAGGCAAAGGTTTTTAATGTGTTAGCAGGAAAATTCACTATTTTGACCAAAATTAACATAAATGATAAGTTCTTTTCTATTAAAATTGTGTATAGGAGAGTATTAGAGTGCAATGAAAATGCATATAAGCTAAATGTAAAATTATTTTTAAAAAACCCAACATTTCAATATCACCTATAATAAAACCAATGCTAACGGCAACAAAAAAAAGTGGAAAAATTTATACAAAAGTGTGACATAATTAAGTCATAAAGTTTTTGATGAATAATAGAACTTCAAATTTAGGAACACAATATAAAAAAAAGAATATACAAAATATGAGAACAAACTTTGTTCTTAAAATGTTCAAAATATGATTGTTAGGCCGTGTTTAAGCGATTCTACAGTACAGTTTTCTTAAATCTCCAATTGCTTTCTAAGTCATTTCTTTATCAAGTTTTCAAGCGTTAGAACTATGAAACGATAGATAGAACTTCAATATATTAGACCCTCAAATTTGGGAGTCTTGGAGACCTAATTTAGATTCAGGTTTTGGGTTAAATTTAATGAGGACATTTTAGGTGCAATAATTAAATATTTATACTTTTACGTTTATCTTTTTGGCAACACCGGTTTAAACAGCTAACGAATGTTTCGTGTTTTCTTTCACTGTCAAACATCTCCAGTTAAGTCTATAATTTAAATTTAACCATGAATCGTCTTACAAACGAACAATGCTTGCAAATTATTGAATTTTAATATCAAAATTCGTACTCTGTTAAGAAAGTTCATCGCTTCCTCCATTTTATGGTCAGTTTAATTGGCCCACTGCAGCGGCTATTCGGGCTATTTCTAAATTTTGCACCAAATTAACATTGTTGAACATTGCACCAACACGCTTACGTAGAGTGCAAACTGAAGAAAATATCGCAGCTGTATCGACTATTAATGATGACGATAAATTATTGATTCGTCACCGTTCGCAGCAATTGGGCCTCTGTTACTCAACAACGTGGACAATTTCGCGGAAGGATTTAGTCGTGATGCCTTTCAAAATACAGCTGGTGCAAGATTTGTTGCCCAACGACATACTGCAACCTAAAATTTTTTGGTAATGGGCTCTTGGAAAGTTGGTCGAAGACCCATTTTTTAACAGAAAAATTGTGTTCAGCGACGAAGCACATTGTTGTAGGTAAATAAGCAAAATTGTAGATTTTGGAGTGAATATCAACCAGAAGCATTGCAACAGCTACAAATGCATCCAGAAAAAGTCACAAATTGGTGCGGTTTATGGGCTGGTGGCGTCATTGGACGGTACTTCTTCAAAGATGATGCGAATCGTAACATAAGTGTGTTTGCCCAAAATGCAAAGGTTTAACTTCATGACATGTGGTTTCAACAAGACAGTGTCACATGCGACACAGAACGTGCAACAATGGACTTATTAAGAGGCGAGTTCGGTGAACATTTTATTTCACGTTCGGGACCGGTCAATTCGTTGCCTTGATTGTGTGATTAAACGCCTTTAAACTATTTTTTGTGGGGTTATGTTAAAGCTCATGTCTATACAAACAAGCACGCTTCAATTGACGCTTTAGAAGACAACATTGTTGTTGTTGGAAAAAGTATGCCAATTTGGCATATTTGAAAATACTAAACTTTTAGAAATATTATTGCATTTTTCATCTTGACAATAACGTTTTGCCTAAATGTACTAAACATACGATTTCTTGAAACTTTCAATATAATACTACCTATCGTTTAAATTGCATGCATCATATGTATTTTAGAGATTGCAGGACTAGAAACCAATTGTATCTGCTGTATTCGAGTAAGATGTTCAGTGCAACACGAACTTATTTGTATATTTGTATGTGTGCATTTACATATTACAAAAAATAATATTTTTAAATAACACACATCTTAAACGAAATCAAATAAAACACGAAAATCCTTGTACATAAATGTCCGCTAAATCAAAAACTCACAGATTGTAATAATTTTGTTCGTAAAATGTCAGAATTTCCAGTCAGAAGTAGTAACGGGGTGCTTCAAAAATAGCAAAAAACACGTAAGAACTAAGTTCCATTCAACAGAGATCTAACATTCTTAGAACTTAAAAATGATTTTAAACCGAGTTCTTCAGATATAATTAGATGTGAAGAAATGCTCGAGTTATAAATATTTTATGAAGTTGCAAAGACAAAGTTCGAGTTTTAATTTACTTTAGAACCTCGAGGCCGTAATAGTACTTTAAATAAATCAATCGTTTTAAAATTTAAAAAAAAAACATCGTTCTTAATTTTAAATTCAGATCAAACATAATTATATTAAGGAACACATTGCATGAACTCTAATTATGTTTTTCTGTCCAAGTTTATGATGATGCTGTAATTATTTCACAAACTGGTAAATTGTAATCAAAGACTAAAATTCATCCAAGACTCAATTTTCAGTAAAAAATCAACCAAAACCCATAGGTCAATGAAACGCAAGATCTGCCGAAAACATTGTATGCTGTTTGAGTAAGTGTGCAGAATCTGAGGCAGCTAAGTCCACGTTCCCTTACAAAAACTTGACCTGTCGTAGACCATAACATGGTGATTTCTGCGTCGTGATATAAGCCTGCACCCATACGAATTCTAACTGACCCAAGAGATGAGACCAAATGACAATATGCATCGTCGTGTGTTTGCTAACATTTTTTACATTGTTTTTTTTTTTTTTTTTTTTTTTATCTTCTACATTAAGAACAAATCAAGGAACATTTAATTTTTAACACTTACATAATCTAGTTGACGAAATAAACATCAATACTAAATTTCAGATCCATAGCCAAAGCACTTTGTGAGACCAAAAAGATTAAAATTATGAAGCCCTTCCCATACATTAAGTTTTTTAAATTTCTCACAAAGATATGCCTTGTGGTGCAAAGATTGAAACATATCGGAAAATTGTGCTTTTAGGTTTAAAAGGCGTGATTATACAAAAAAGGTTAGGTTAAAATGGCTGTCAGAGATGAAACCAGTTTGAGTTCCTTACGAAATGTGAAAGACTGACTATGTTAATATGATTGAGATCGTTTGAAACGTTGTAGAATAGTTCTACTAGGTAAGTCTTACGTTTTGGAGCTAGAGCAGTGCATATACTATACAATATACATACGAGGTGAAGAACTGTTTCCTCCTCTTCCTCATGCATGTAACTTCTGCAAAAGTCATTTGCGTTGTATGCGATTAGAGACAGTAAGTACGTAGAGAGCTTTAAACTTAATGAAGGTCAGATGTTTTTTGTGACCTTACACGTGGTGATGTTATTTTACCTGAGGTTTACCTTCTTCATATCGTTTTTGTATTAGCAATAATTTACATCTAGCAATTGGCATGCCAGCATTAGCCAAACGTGGTGGAAAGAGTTGTACTATACCATTTCTAGGGACTTCGTCTGCTTTACAATTTCCTGGAATGTCTCTATGGCCCGGCATGCACACAGCAAGGGTGAATACTGAATATTAAACTGTTGTACCATCTCCATTAGAGATGATCGACAGTTATCGACTAGAGATTTTATAGTAGCCTGGCTATCTGAGAAAGTGCAGATATCAGATGTTGATACCACGTTTACCTTAAGCCAGGCCAAAAGTGTAGCCAGGAACACTCTACAATGACTGGGAAGTCGGAAGGAGAGACTTAATTTCAATCGTTCGGAGCACAAGCCAACATCAAATACTTCTTTGTTTTTGATCCATCTAATCTGTGTAAAAGTGGTCTCACTCGTCTTCTAGTAATGCCCTATTCTCCCAGAAAGATCTGGAAGGTATAGATATCTGGAAGTTTCTGTCGAATTTCATTTGGAGATGGATAGTCTGTCTACTTTGGAATTGATTCTAAATACTTAAGAATTAGGGAGTGGCCAATGTTGTTGGGACAAAGTTTTGAGGTGAAAAAAGCAGAACTTGCAGATACTTATTTGTTTGATAAGTATATCAAGAGGTGTTAGGTTGAGTAGGGTATCCAGTGCCGCAGATGGGGTCGTGCGGTCTGCAGTCTAGAAAATGCTGAACGTTGGAATTTATATAGTTTTTTTGCAAAAAAAGAGAGCTACAGTAGCTTTTATGACTCTTTGTTGCATATTACGTTTTAAATTTAGTTTTTTGTCTTAGAACTTTAATTGTATAACTAATATAGGGAGGGTTAACATATGAAAATTTGTATTTTCCTCAAAATAGGACTAAATCGGTTTTGTGAAAGTTGAGACGCAGTCCACATAGACCAGCCGAAAGTATTAGTTAGTGTAAGGCGTTTTTGAAAGTTCTTTCAGGGTGTTAAGATGCTTCAAAACAGAAAATTTAGGTGGAAAGTATACAATAAGGGGCGTTGTGTTCACAGATTTTAAATTTTGTTTTATTGTTATTTACAAAAAATTATTTTGTGCTTAGTGATGAAACTAACCAAAGGGTAAATGTGTATTACCCTAAGCAAAAAACTTATTTGTGTTCCCTAATCCCACTTATTTAGCCATAAGACATTAAAAATAGGACCAGAGATACAATAACACAACAGGTTTGATGGCTTTAATTGGTACGAACATAATTCAATAACTTTTTTTCTTTCGAAAATAAGTGTAAGAGCTTGATACTAAAGTTTAATTTTAATTTATAATGAATTTACTTATTCCCGTAATAGGTTTGTTAGTACGAGTTACGAGTGTCTTTATTCACTTTGATATAATAAAAAATAATGCATACAAGTTAAAGTTTTTTTTCTCCAAGAACTTAAAATAAACAAAAAAACCATCTTAGAAATATCAAAAGAATAAAAGAATCTTATTTGTTTTTTTTTTTGTTGCAATATAAAAACAATATTTTGACCCGATGGAGATGTTTGGCGCGCCATTCATTTAAATTCTTTATATTTTCACAATACTTCTATGGACAGAAGATAAGAACGAGGGGCAGTAAAACTCATTAAAAGTGGGAAAACAGAGCAACAAAGAAGGAAAGCAAGAGCAGTTTCGAAGACGAAACAATTAAACTGAGAAACCATCGCAGGCTCGTCTCGAATGGAAAATGTTCTTTTATAAGGAAAAAGTTTTCTTTTCAGTTTTATTACAGCCAGAGGATACTATGGTGTAGGTATAGAACACATTCATACACACATACAACACTGGGCAAGAGTTCGTTCTATCTATCACATCCATTATTCCTTGCATTGTAAGAGATTTTGCTTGCTTTCGATTAATTACCTTGGGTATATAAACGAAAAAGAGTTGCTCTTTATAAAAGTGTTCGAAGTTGTTTTTTTTTCAACCAATTACCATCGAGTTTAA
This sequence comes from Eupeodes corollae, assembly GCF_945859685.1. NCBI lineage: Eukaryota > Metazoa > Arthropoda > Insecta > Diptera > Syrphidae > Eupeodes > Eupeodes corollae. The sequence goes on from NC_079147.1 coordinate 134,931,140, forward strand.
TTTCAGATAACGATCAAAATGGTTTTCTATTTTTCTTTAAATAATAGGTACTGACGGTTATTTTGTATAAGAAACTTATTTTTATCAATATTGATTGGTTATGTGTTTTTTGTGTTGATTAAATAGCATTGGGTTTTGGCAGTCAAAAAAAAATGCAACAAACAACATTTTTAGTTTGCGCTAAATATAAATTATGATGTTTAGTTGAATAAATATTTAAGTTGAATATTTAAGAAAATATTGCGCTATACAGGATACAAATTCAGAAAATTATTTTTGATTTGTTTATAATATCTTTAATTTGTTTAGCACGTATCTAAACACATTTAGTTACTTTGTCGGCTTTTTTGAAAATGTCTTCCCGGACTGAGCTTAATAAGGGTGGTGAAAGTGGATCTTTTTATCTAACTCCTTTTGTTATAAAATATTAAATTTGAGGACTTTATTCTCTGTTTTCATTCGTGCTATATTGTTAAGTTCCGTAGGAAGTTATTGTAATCGGTAACTTTTGTCGAATTGGAAACTTTGAAATTTTTCGACGTTTCAAGGTCAGTAGAATCTTAATACATAAAAGATTTTTAGAGAGAGTTTTATACTTCCCATCCCGTCTGTCGATTTGTCTTGCTCAAAAGTTTGTTGGTTTTCATGTTTGGTTAAAAAAGTTGTTAGTTGAATTATTCTTACAAATTTTAAAATTACCAACAATATTTTTCATATAACGAAATAGTTTAGTTTGAAAATCAAGTTTTGTTAACAAGATTTTTAGTCGAAAAACTTTTCTACCAATTTTAGTAGGATTTCTTAAATTTTTACAAATTGGATGAACGAAATTAATTTGCGATCAAGAACCGAACATCAATTTTTACCAAATGTGCGTACTATTTTTTAAGATCATATTTTTTGGATTTTTATAAAAAAAACTACTAAATATTGCAAACAATATTTTCTGTGAAATAAAAAGTTTGAGCACAATATTTTTAATTTTTGAAAAGCTATTTGAATCGAAAGTAAATTTATACCAAGTTTTAGTATTGTTTTTTTTTGTAACGTTAGGTTAAAAAAAATGTCAATTAAGACGAAAATCAATTTTTACCAACTTTTATTAATTTTATTGTTTAGGTTTTTATTTTTTGTATAAAAACTGTCAATTCGATTTTTCTCAAAATTTTTCGAAATGTTAAATTATATTTCTTATAAACTAAAATTTGTTGAAAGCCAGTATCTCAAATGTTTGAAAAGATATTTGAGTTGAAATTAAATTTTTACCAACTTTGAGTAATGTTTTTTTTAAGTTTTTATTTTTTATAAAAAAACTGTCAATTCGATTGTTCTCAAAATTTTATAAGATATAAAAAAATTGTGTTTTGCTGCACAAAATTGTTTTGGAGATGAAATCATATTTTATTCGTAAAATGTTTGAGGTGACAATTTTTTTCAGTTTATTTGATTAATAAAAAAACTATTACCAACTAAATTTTTTTTTTGAAAAATATACTGATTTGGTATTACTCTACAATACAAGTCTTTAGTGTTTTTGGTTAACCAAAGTGTTCACCTTTTTTTAGACTGCTATGGTAAAAAAAAACCGCCCACGCAATTTTCTTGAGAGCCCTTTCGGCGTCTTTCTACCTTTTTACGAGTATCTATATAACAAAATTTATTTGCAGTCGATATCTCTTCTGGTTCTTGAGCTATGGACGACGAAAAAAGTCGCGAAAGTACGAACGTACGTACACACGCACGCGCAGACATCTTTCTAAAAATCTTTTATTTCCATTTTAGGGATCTTGAAACGTCGAGAAATGTCAAAACTTTCAATTTGACAAATGGGGCCTATTACAATAACTTCCTATGGGAAGTTTACAATCGAAAAACGGGTCCGTATAGGAAGTTATGAGTGTGGGTCACATCCCAGGTGTTTGACCTAAAATTTTAAAAGCAACTTTGAAAACAAATTTGGAAAGAAAAATAATTTTGACATCAAATTCCAGGGCAGTGAATATTGATAATATAACATGAAACTTAAAATAATCTGAATTTACTTAGAACAAATCCAAATATATAGAAAATACAATACAATGCGGAAACAACACAGAATATTTAATCTAAATTCTTAAAGTTAACTTCCACTACTTTTATTTAGTCTTCGGTTGCTTATGTGTAATATCGGTTTCATGAATTTATTAAAAATTAACAAATACCAAAAGCTTGCATGCACAAAATTATGACTTTGATACAATTGTTGTAACAAAAAAGTGTAAATTAATTTTACCAAACAAATCTATACTTTTCAGACATGCAATGCTATTCAAAGCTGCAAAACCATTAAAAAATACTATTTTTTCTCGATATGGATAAATACATATCTACAGATGTATGTACCTATATATCAAGACTATAACAACTTTATTATGTTCAACATAAACTTCGAATAAACAAGTTAATCTACTTTAAATATACTTAATTTACAAGTTGTTCGCAAACCTGCGTAAATAATGTATTATTGTTAATAGCATTTCTAGGTAAATAACTTTGTTTCGTTCATGCTAAGGTATACCCTAAGCCCTATACAAACTTATGTACATATTACAGATACTCATCTCCAATTTGCTGATAAGCATTTATTGAGGTAAATAATAGTGTTTTATAGGTAGTAGTATAGTTAAGAAAAAATCTTTTCCGTTTAAAATGTCCAAACCACACAATCGACCTATAAGCAGAAACCATATTGAAGCAATCGTCATCATCATCAGAAGACCGACACCGATAGCCAAACAACCTCTCACCTGAAGAGCGATGCTCACATCCTCCTTACCAATATTCCTATCTATCTGAATCAATCTATCTAAATGAAATCAAAACAAGACAAAAAGTGAAACTAACAAACAATATTTGATCGACAGTTTAGCAGCACAAGCAAAGGCTGCAGGGCTTCCTCTGTGCAAAACAGTCGAGAATAGCTTGACGCCATCACACCGCTGCGGCTCGTTCTCGGACATTCAAATACAAAAAAAAATCTAAGTGCAACACCAATGGTGACAGAGGCTTGACCTCGGATGGGTGGCTGATGTCGTGCGATGACAAAAAATAAAAAGATTCCCAATCACACACATCAAAAACGTCTCCATCTCCCAACTGTCATCCCCCATCTCTTACCCCGCCTATAGAAGGTAAACATTTTTATTTTATTTGGATTCTTGTTTTTCGTGTCGGAATAAAAATCTCGTTCAATTCAATGTCACAAACAATATTTGTGCACGTCAATCACAAAATCATCAGAGTCATCAGGACACATCTTTACCGTTTCGTTTACCCCCAGTTAGGTGATGGGGATGGCCTAGCCCAGCTGACAAGACCCCAATACTCTACGATTCACATACATATCTGGTGGATACTGATACAGAGCGCTCTTCGAAGAATAGTGTTGATGTTAGGTATTTTTTCCCTTCTATTGTTGTTTTTTTTGTTGTTGTTGCTTCCAGTAAGGTTATAGGTTTTGTGGTGATATCTGCAAGTGTGGCTTGATTTCCCAGTATATGGATGTGATGGCGATGGGGCATGATTTTGAAGATGGGCTGGTGCTGCACGGCTCCTAATGGTGTCATTTAGAACATGGGAACATGACATTGTGCTTTTGTCGATAAAGTATTTACATATACAGAAAGATACATAGATACGTAGGTATAGCTGTATAGATATTTACATGAAGTGGCTGTTTCGCACACAAAAATGTCACACTTTGTGATGAGATACTGTTGACCTGTCTGTTTGTGATGTCTCTCTATTGTATATGTAATCTTAGTGTTGGTTTGTAGATTTTACCTGTTTTTGACATGTTTATATAAACATTACAAATGAAAGTACATATGTGTAATGTAAGTAGGTGGCGATTTTGGTAAAACTTAGTAATGTTTAATGCCAAATCAAATTTTCGATAGAAATTTTATTTTGTCACATATTTCGAGTAAATTTTCAAAACTTTTTGCTATGGTAGAAAAACTGCATACTAAATTTTTTACGAAAAATGGTAGGTATCCCCAATGTCCGAACATAACGGTCACAAGAACGTACAGACATTTCCCTTAAAAATCATTTATTTTGAATCTAGGGACCCTGTAACGTCGAGATATAATAACATTTTTAATTTATAAAATCGGACAGAATAAAATAACTTTCTCTAGGAACTAAAAAATATATATTGAGATATTTTTTAACACAGGATATTTATTACAGCTCCATACAATACAGTCTTGTTAAATTTTAATATTTTAAATATTTACGAAAACTTTTATGTATTTTGGACTACAAATTAATAATTTTGTATTTAATAAGAAATAATAATAATAATAATTTTTAATTTCATTAATACGTTTTCTTTAAAATGTATTATTATTAAATTTTAACACAGTTTGGTGTTTTAATAAATGTAAACCAATAAAAATGCTAAAAAGCGCCCCAACATCTCTAACCGTGTAGCAAGTATTAGTAACTCGATATCGCAGTAATCCTTTTTTTTGCTTTTTAATCGAGGGAAATGAAATGATTCAAATTCAATTTTTTCGGTTTTTGTTTCACTGTCAAACATCTTCTGTTTGGTCTATGATTTAACCATGAATTGTCTTACAAGCAATATTGAATTTTATTATCAAAATGCGTGCTCTGTTAAGAAAGTTCATCCCGCGCTTCTTCCATTTTTTGGTCAGTTTAATCGACCCATTGCATTTGAAGCGGCTATTCGGGCTATTGTGACTAAATTTCGCACCGACCGAACGTCCTACTGCAACGTACAAGTTTTGGTGAATGGGCTCTTGGAAAGTTGGCCAAAGATAGACTTTTTAACTAAAAATTGTGTTCAGCTCATTTTTGTCTCAATGGGTAAGTAAATAAGCAGAATTATCAATTTTGGAGTGAATATCAAGCAATGCATAAAGAAAAAGCCACAGTTTGGTGCGGTTAAGGGGCTGGTGGCATCATTGGACCGTATTTCTTCAAAGATGATGCGAATCGTAACATAACTGTGAATGTTGAGCGCTACCGTGATACGTTATAAAACTTTGTTTTGCCTAAAATGCAAGGGCTTGCATGACATGTGGTTTCCATAGCCACACAGCACGCGCAACAATGGCCTTATTAGGAGGCAAGTTCCACTTTAGAATATTTTTTGTGGGGCTATGTTAAAACTCATGCATATACAAAGAAGCTCCCTTCAATTGACCCATTGGAAGACAACATTGAAGCATTTATTCGTGAGATACCGGCCGAAATGTTGGAAAAAGTATGCCAAAATTGGATTATGCGGATAGACCATTTGAGGCGCAGTCAAGATCAACATTTGCATGTAATAATCTTCAAACATTTAACTATATATATGTACACTTTACTATTGATTCAAATAAAAATTTCATGAATTTTTCTGTATTGTATGTGTTTTTTTTTTTTTGAAAAACTCTCTTATAGCTTTCAAAAAATTACCCTTTATAAGGGTATAATACTATTGAAAGTTACGAAAAGCACATTTTAATTAATTTGTTTTGGTATTTGCATTTACTTGTTTGCATGAATAAAAAAAGGGGAAGAACCTAGCATAATGGCTATGTTTTATGTAATTTACTATTTTGCATGCTGCAACCCCTCTACTCAGACATTTGGATTTGCGAGTTTAATGTTAAATCAGGTAAGATACGCCTGGAGTATATATCATACTATTTTTTTTATATAAAGTGACTATAATCAGATACCTCAAAAAATATTAATATGGTTTCTAAGTCTTAAAGGATTGGGTTTACAAAGTCTATAGAGTCTAGCTTAACATTTTTATGTAGCATTTACCGTTCAAAATTAAGATCATAAAAACGGACATTTTAGAAAAAAAAACCACCTTAACAAACTAATTATCCATAGTAGCAATTTTGGGGATTCTGTGTCAGTTATTAATATCGATGTCTTGCGTGTCTGTTAACAATTTCCATCGATATGCAAATCGTTCTTAGGTTTGATGAATTTAATGTCTATTTTGACTGGACTATAGGAATATTATTATAAAAATTATAACATAGTCTAGTGACATTCATACATTCATACTGGCCTAAGTGTGTCCGTTTCCATCTTGGACAGCCACTATAACCTAACCTAACCTAGTGACATTCAACTCTCAACCATTCTTCTGTGCGAGTTATGCTACAGATTCAGAGGATCTGCACCCAAGACCTCTGATGTGACAGTCCTACGCATTAAGTCTACGGAACTACTACAACTCTATTTAGAAGCAATATTTAAATGTTGAAACAATTAAATATTTCTTTTTTTGACAAATTTTTATGCTAAAAAATTTGCGTACACATTGCGTAACAATACAGTTATGAATTATAATCGAATTCAGTTTGTGTGCAATTTTTCATAATTCGGCACTTTATTGCCTTATTTACATAGAACTGGGTTCTATCTTTGTTAATACCTATACTTTTCTGAAAAAAGAAGTTTGAGTTTTTCCTAATAAGTTTTTCCTTTTAATTATCTATTTTATTTTGTTTTAAGCAACAAAATCCCAATTCGTTCTTTAAGTTTATTTTGTCATATAATCCCCTCAGGAGTTAATAAATATGTTAAGACTTAAATGAAATTATATTTTGTTTTTAATGAGGAGATACAACGAAGCATATCACAAATCTATCCTTTTAATAATATTTGTTCATAAATAACTTTCACTTTCTAGCTGCGAAGTATCGTGGCTGAATCGCACCAAAATCCAAAACCCAATATTTATTTCTCTTTGATCTGAATTTAGTTTATAAGCAGCCAAACACAATCCCCCGCGAATTCACACTTACATAAATCCAACGCATTTAACACTGGCATTGAGTAAGGGTAGGAAGATGTTCCTGTATCCTGTCTCTCTAAGGTTTATCCCATTTATCTACATATTCGGAAATGAAGGTAGCTGCTATGATAATATACAATTCCGGCAAGAACTATGTGAATGCAAAAATTATGCCATAAAAAGACATAATGAGATGAATTATAAAGTAGTATCCAAAAGTTTTCTTCTTGAGTATACTTAAAAATAGCAGCTGAAATAGCGATTAAAAAAGGAACAAAGTACTATACGATTCTATTACCTACCATCAGCTGCACTCATACTTTCAAACTGAAAATATTATAGTAGGTTTTGGTGAGGTAGTTATGCATCTGACGCGTCGTCGTCGTCGTTCGTTCTCGATTCACGCAAAATACACAGAACTTAATCATTTTCAAAGGGTAGGTATGAGGAGGAGGCAAAAGTTTGAAATGTTTTCAGTTCGAAAACTTCATTTCTCCAAGGATATCCTCACCGAATCAAAAAAAAAATGAAAATATATTTCATAGCCGTTGTATTCTTTCTTATTCTTTATATTCACATTGTGGGTAGGTAGATAGATTCACTTTAGTTAGGTTGTCGTTTTTGTAAATGATTTCTGAGAAACTTCTTTTCACTCTTCCTTTACTAGGTATATACTTTTGTCCTATCATCTCATTTAAAATACATGAAGATAGAAATTATTTACTCAAGGAAAATTGGAAAACTTTAACTTTTTTTCCATCGTCATTTTCAGAAGTGGTAGCAAAGTTAAGTTGTACCTATACGCAAAACCTACCAACTAACAGGACGTTCATTGCAAATACACGTGCAGTTTCGTAGAAAAAAAAAAGAATTACAAAATTGGTTGATATTTGAAAATAATAAAGGGTACTGAGTTGGCTTTTTTTTCAAATATGATTGAAAATTATTATAAAAAGGAACAAAAGAATATTTAAATGTTTCTGTTGGTTTTAACAATTTATATTCAAAAATATTTAACATTTTCCGTCAAAATGTTGTATAGGCATCAAAAATAAATAAGGTGAGCGCAACAGCTCGTAGAGAACCATTAGTGGTTTACAAATCTAGACTCATGGATGAAGGACCTAAAGTTTTCATTCTTCGCGGAAGCAGTACCAATGAATGGTGGCACATTCAATGATTGAACCCAAGACCTCTGGCAAATTATTACTTGTATGGCGAGAGAAGATCTTACGGAGAATTGTTTGCCCGAAGGACGATTCTGGAGGCGCTCTATTAATAAGTTTCATGCAATACCAATAGAAATGGATATGGGGAAAAGGTTAAGCTCGGCTGGCTATTGACCTAGAGCTTAAAGCAAATTTTGGTTGCGGAGTGATAACTAAAATTCCTTGATGTGAATGTGTAGATATACTCACCATTATTATCATATTCAACCGTCTTTCAAATTTTTGTATAGCCGAGGTTGGGGGTAAGCGGTCAAAAATGGTAATTTGTCTGATTTTGAGGTCGAAATGATATTTAATCACTTAAGTGATACATACAAATCAGAAAAAATCCCCTCATTACAAAAGGGGTATCCAAGATGTTTTACTTTTAGCCTTCGGCTTGCATTTTAATATTTCTTAAAAGTATTTTCAACTTAAAACCTAAATTACTTTTTTCCAATAAAGTATAATCAGGAGAATGATATACCAAAATATCAGACAAATTCCCTTGGTTGATAAAATGTATGTTCAAGACCATACAAGCAGATATTAAAATAAGCCTCCATGAGCCAATAGGAACCAATTTGGAAGTGATTTGTAGTACATTCTATATGGTATAGGTGACAACGCGGTAGATCATGCTTACTCTGAAGAAATGGCATAAACCAAGACGCCCAAAGATTTTTAATCCAGTTGCTTTCGGCCCGGATTTCGGGATCGACGGAGAGACCTATTGAAGAATCATGCAAGAACCAAATCTTTCACTAAATTTAGTGAAAGAAATATGTACACATGTATTTATCTCTGTCTGTTTAATTATAAAATATTTGTGTACAAATTTCTATTAAATGTTTTTTTCTGTGATAATTCCTAGCAAATCTTTGTTTCTTATAAAATAATTGTGAAGTATTTGCTTTGTGAAATAAAATTATATCTTGTGAAGTGCGCCTAAAAGAACAAAGATTTTGTTAGTTTTTTTTGTACTTATAACCTATATAGCTTGGAATTATTTATAATTACTCTCAATTGATGACTCGCGATATTAATCTGAATTTTCATTATGATAACACAAAACTCTCTTAACATTTAACATCTCTCTTTCTCTCAAAACAAAAATCAATGAAAAGAAATATTTATTATGTAACGCATGTATGTATGTATGTTTTTATATAGGTTCATATTATATGAGTGTTATATTAAAGACATACCTTCAATGCAATAAACTTCTAATGAATCCGATGTTTGGTTAACCACAGTACAATTTGTTGGTATTTCTGGCTTTCCGGCAGCAATTAAATGAAATACGCAAGGCTCCTTCTGTTGTCCAACATTATTATCCGCCCAGCACATAATGGTGCCAAAGTCCATTTCCTGTTCCAATATACCAAAGCACCAGTACCAGTATCAAAAGCAACACAGCAAACAAATAAAATCCAACAACCATCATCACCAACATCAGCAATAACAGCAGCCGAAGCAACAAACAGGAGCAGCGAGGAAGTCAGCATAGCAGCACCCACACACATAGATTATGTCGGTCATTGGGACGCAACCAGGCGTTATACGCATTTTTCGAATATAAAAACACACGAGGTCCGGACAGAAAAGAGAATAAAAATAAAAATAAAAACAAAAGTTAGTAGGTATTACAACAGTATATTTTTTTGTCTTCAAATGGCGCACAACAAAAGAAAATATATATAAAAAGCTAAGCTATGTAGGTATGTATATATCCTAATGGAAAAGGGGAGGAAAAAATATTCATAAAAGTCAGGTGTAATGTATATATTGTATATGTATCTATATCTGCACCTTTATTCACTCAAACTTGGACGTGAGTCGTAATCGACGTCGATATTTTCAAAGAAGATTCTTGCTAATTACAAAATTTGTTGTTTATAAAGTAAAAAACTGTAATTATTTATATTAAAAGATAACAGGGGTTTTTATAGATCGGGTTTTCCAATAAAGGACTTAACTTGATTGATTGAGATTTTATAAAAAACTTCATAATGAATGAAGTTCGACTTCGTTCGTATGGAGAAAGCGGGGACGTTTATAGCGGTAGATTTGTTAGACCCAATTTCCGATGACTCCGCAACAAATTTTAAGCTATTTCACGTTCAATGTTCACTCTGAGTTTTTGCAACGTCGTCGTGGACTTGTTGGCATAAACAAATTTCTGAACGTAGTCCCAAAGAAAATAATCTAAATGCGTTGAATTATACAGACGAGACGGCCGATCTACTGACCCACGTCTTGAGATTACAAACTTTTCAAACTTACTGTTTAATAAATCAATTTTAACGTTTGTCTTTGCAACATTTTATAATCCAAACGTATATCTTAAAATTAAGGCAAAAAATAATCGGTATTTATGACGCGATAATGCTAACTACTCACAGTAAAGTGAAAATCGTTATGTGCGAAAATATTTAACAAAACCAAAGGTGGATTTTCATCCAAACAACAACACATATTTTTATATTGACGAACTCCCATCGACATTAAGGTAGTGTGAATGTTGACTGAAAATTAGAGTTATCGAGCTTTAAGTTGTGGTCACCGATTCAATAAAAAAATGTTTAAGATTTACAGGTGTTGCTCTTTCGTGTCTTAAACATGATGAAAACGTTGAGTTTAGTGAGTAAATTGATAGTGAGAGTTCGATGATTAATGAAAGTATGTTTTCGAAAATACTTTGATAATAGTAATTTGTAAAAACCAGTATGTAACCAGGATGGTGCAAAAGTTCGTTAAAAATCATACAGCCAATTGCTGTCTTTGTGGGGTTGTCAAAAAAGAACCATCACAATTACCCCCAAAATACGTACATACGACTGAAGTGATTAAATATTTTAACACCCGGAAAAAATTAAATATTAAATATTGACTAATGTTTTTTTTAATGTAACCGTTTTAATAAAAAGTTTAAAAAGAGGCAGGGATGCAACCCACACTAACAAGTTCCCATCCCGTCTGTCGATTAGTCTTGCTTAAAAGTTTGTTGGTTTACGCGTTTTGTGAAAGAAGTTATCAGTTAAATTATTCTAAAAAAATTAAAAATTATCAACAATATCTGAGATATGATGAAATAGTTTGATTTCAAAATTTATTTTTGCTAACAAGATTTTTAGTCGAAAACTAATTTTTACCAATTTATAGTATTTTTTTGGAGTTTTTAATTTCTTATGAAAAAACTGATTTTTGAAAAGATATTTGTGTCGAAATTTAATTTTACAAACTTTTTTATTTTTTGTTAAGAAACTGTCAATTCGATTTGTCTCAAAATAGTATCAAATGTTCAGACCAACATTTCTTATAAGATAAAATTAGATTGAAGATAACATTTTTAATTTTTGTAAAGATATTTAAGTCAAAAATCAATTTTTACAAACTTTTAGCAATGTTTTTTGTAGGTTTTTACATTCTTGTAATAAACTGTCAGTTTGATTCTTCTCAAAATGTTACTCAATGTTGAAAACCAATATTTAAAAAAAAAAAACAAAATTCTCAAAGATTTGAAAAGTTATTTGATTCGAAAATCAATGTTTACTAACTTTTATATATTTTTTTAGGTTTTTATATTTTGTAAGAAAGTGTCAATTCGATTTTTCTGAAAATTTTAACAGATTACAAACGTTATCTTTATTGCACAAAATTGTTTTGGATATAAAATCATTTTTTTCGTAAAATTTTCGAGGTGACAAATTTTTTTTTGTCGGAATTTTATCACGTGCAATTCATAATATAAAATTTTATTCAAGTTTCTATCGTTATTGGTTCATGAGATATTTATTGTTAAACAAAATGTTCACCTTTTTTAAACTGCATGGTAAGAAAAAAAAATCATGCGTTTAAATAAGGTACAGTAGCAATTAACTAATTACCCTAAATGTCGTGCTTCGGTAAAACGCATTGGATTAAAAGTTTTAACCGTTGGTTTTTAAAACTGCAAAGGTTAGTTGGTTTTTGAATATTATCAAAAGAAAGAAATTCCAATGCTGCATTTAAGGTTAGACAAAGTTCATACAATTATAATCAAAAAGCTTAGTGTCAGAAGCCTTGTTTTAAATTTATTTAAGGGAAGCTTTTTTTATCGTCCACTTGTAATGTATTTCAGACTTAAAGGAGGCTTTTTGAGTCAACTGTATAGGAACACCGACAATTTAATTGTTGTTTATAAGCGTTTTCAGATACTGGATAGTTTGAATCAAAATTTAAGTTTTTTAACTTAAATTCGATTTCTGATATAAACTTTTGATTTAAATTTAAATCTACATGCCTAAGCAGTATTTTAAAAGCTGAAATAGACTTGATTTAAAACCAATATCTAACCGGACGAGCAGCAGCTGATAAAATTGGCCGAAGTCTTTATGGCTTTTATTCTTACTTAAAAAATAAACATACGTTCAGGAAATAAATAAAGGTAGTTAAAAAGAACTTCAAAAAGAGCAGCTTGAAGAAGAGGAATTTTAAGAAGTGCACCTGATTCTTGTGATTCTGCGCAAGTAAAAATTGTTGTTAGCTCAAGTCTCTTAACAGTTTTAAAAGTTATAAGAATGTAAGCCATCTTAAACGAATTAAACATAAGAAAAAAACGCTCTCTGACGAACAACGGAAAGTTATGCTTTTGAAGTTTTTTAAAACTCAAATAATTTGTTAAAAGAATGGTATCAAGCGGCTTTTTCAGACGATAAAACTATTTAAATACGGTGGCCTGAGAAGTTAATTTTTTTCACAATTTGATAAAATAAAAAGTTGTTAAAAGTTTCATCAGAACTGTGAAGGGGGGTGTTGTTATATTAAAAGATGTAAATTATTATGGAACAGTTGAGGTTGGGATCGTTACATCAGAAATTACTGCAGCTGGGTATAGGGAAATCTTGGAAAGAATTTGTATTTATTCGGTGCTCATAATAACAGCTTGGACAGAAGAGTAAAATGTGCACTTTCTATAATAACTGCCGTACTCTTCTGATCTTAACATTATTTAATATATTAGGGGATGGCTGGTACCCAAAGTTAATTATGGTATAGTCGTCAATTTAAGGACAAAGAATTCTTAATTTTTGCAATTAAGTTAGCGATTAGCGAAACATCGTCGAACTTTATTAAAAGGCTGTATGATTTATACATGTACGAGTAGGTACTAGTTTATGAAATGATTAAAAGTAAAGGTGGAAGTACCAACTATCAAACTTTACACAAAATTATTTTTTCCAATCGAATAATAATTTGAATTTTTATATCTATTCAGATGACTCAATAAAAAATTCAATGTTTAATAGTAGAAAACTTGGCAAGTGGTCGAAAAATTTTTGATAATTCTTTTCTTAACATCTTAAGGGGCTAGTTAGTACCAACAGATGCCACAATACCCATCAATATTTGGAAAAATATAAAAAGTATTATCAAACATTTTTGTTCGGCTTTTTTAAGTAGACTTGCGAAATAATACCTATCTTTAGCAAAAAAAGTTTTGTGTTCATTCAGTTGAAACTCATTCTTTTCTTAACAAAAAGAAATCGTTGCAACAAGTTCTAGGGGAATAAAACAAATTCAAATATTCCTATTATGATATTAGATAAACTTAAGTAAAAGGTATTTTTTCTATATTTTTGTTAAAACAAAATTGTTTGTTGATAAAATTAAAGATTTAACTGCTTAGTTATGAAACTGAATTAATTGTATTAGTCAAAACATGTACGCATATATGATAAATTATTGTACTATCTTTCTTTTTAACTCTTCAATAATTCTACCTGCCCCCTGTATTGCCGGTATACAACATTTGCTTTTTGATAAATTATTGTGTTTTGCAGGTCCATATATTATATTACCAAGCATTTTTTTTATTCCTGCTCAAAACACCATCAAGTCATGTGTTTACATTCTATTAGAGAGAGTAGTGAACCAGTAAAAGAAAAAAAACAACAAAATTGCAACGTTCGAGGTATTGACAGCTTCAATCAATCAGAAAGGATAACATTTTTATGAAGCAGAAGGAGAGGTAGGTACGGGACGGCTACGTGTAGGAAAAAGAACACGTCATCGCCTCGTCGTCGTCGTCCTCGTCGCAGGTGAGTTGCTCCTTATTGAGGTTGGGGGTAAATTGCCAATTTGCAATAATGCTAGATATACTGGTAATAATGTTATAGACGGTGCTGTTCTTATAGTCCTTCCCTCCCTACCAGTATATTGGGATAGTACCTTACCTATGAGCACGTACGTTTATATATATAATTTTTGTATAGTCGTATGTGTAATACCAACATCATTTTTCTTTCATAGGTATGTGTATTATGAATAAATTGCGCTTGGGTTGTTGGTAGTAGGATGAAGTTTAAATACACCACCTCCTCCTCATCAAATACCACCCTGAATTATGTGTTTGCATACTTATGTATGTATGGACGTGTAGGTGTGTGTAATTAGTTAACGTAATTGCTGGCAATAAAGTTACATGGCGGATACATGGAATATGTGTATACGTATATATAATTTCTCCATCTTCATCCCCTTGTCCTTGTCATTCTCGTTTGGAACGGTTTTAGGCTCTTTGGTTTATTACTTCCACACTGTAATTAATTGTTGACAATTTGACGTCAAGGGGGCGCTCAATAAGTAATTCTCATGGGAATAATAGGTTTCCTTGCTTACTCATTTCTATCTAATGTTCCTTTTTTCTCCTTAGGTATACAAATATAAACATATATACATACATATACATAGATATGTTTAAGTTTATGTTAAACTGATAGATTGCATTGGATTCAAGGACTATAAGAGCTGATATCGTACGCTTTATACAATAAATTTAATGGGTTCAAAGTACCCATTGTCATGGAACAGCAGGTGTTCTTTGGAAACTGTCAATGTTACCAGAAATTAATTACAATTTCATAATTTTGCTTTGTTTAAGACAAACTTTGTACTCTCTTTACTTACCTACATTTATTATAAATTGTCTTTATATTTTATATACAAAATTTTGTTTGTCCTTGTATAAAAAGACAATGACTGTATATCGGTTTAAAAGGGATGATAATAATGTCAATAAAATGAGAACGTTAAGTCACTCACTGTTGTAGACAAGTTGGAGAGTTTTTTTTTTAATTCAACAATAGCACAGAGATTAATGATGTGAAAAGGGGAAATTTTAAAAGATTCTTTGTTGCTTTAATACTATTTTTTTTTAATTGAGCTAAAAGCTTTCACAGTTTAAACTTTGGATAGGTATTAAGGTTGAAGAGTTAATTCTCTAACGATAGAATAATAACAATGGTTGGTGATGGTGGTGGAGTCTTTTGTGAGTACTAAAGAGTAAACAAGTAAATATGGCTTAGTTAAAAAAAAATTTAATGACAATGACACTGATTCTTAAATGAAAATTATTGTAAAACAAAGATTCATCATGAATGTCAAAATCATTTTGTGTCATTATTAAAAAATAATAATGTTAAATTTAGATTTATAAGAAAGAAGTTTTAAAAATTTTGATTAGGGAATTATCAACTGGTTTTACATATCAATAATCACACCAATTCTACTGCATCAGGCAAAGAAATAATCAACAACAAACTAAGAAAATACCAAAGTTCAGCTTTCTTATGAAACAGGCTCCAATATGTTTCATTATTCTAAATAAAATGTCTCAGGGTATCAGAAAGCTCCAAAAATTGTCTTAAAAGTGTCTTATTCTCATTGCCAGCAACTTAAATCTATCCAAAAATATGTACTTTTAGTGGTTGTAACTAGATAGTTTGAGGGAAAAAGAAACTATAACGATCTAAATTGCATGCTTACTTTAAAATTAGTTCTAATAAAAATCAAATCGAAATATTTTACATTTATAGCTTCGATAATAGTTATTAGTTAATAATGATTGAGGTAAATTTACAAATGCTGTGAATTCAAATATTTGAAAAAAAGAAAAAAAAAGGAAACTCATATTTAACAGGATTATATAAGTTTTCCAAAAAAACTGCTATTAATTCGTATGTATTAAATAATGTCTCATACGGCTTTAGTAAGGAAATTAGGCCAGTAGGCTTCACATTTTGAATATCGCAAGCCGAGACTAATTTTGAGCTTTGTTGAAATCGACAATTATTTTTATTTCTTTACCACTTATGTACTAACTATTAAAAGACGAAAGGTTTTGTAGACTTCCGTGCTGTTATAAAAGTGCATATTTTAGTTTCCCAATTGTTCAGATTTTCAGAAAGACAAGAGGCTGGGATGCCTCCGACACAGATAACTTCCCATCCCGTCTGTCAATTTGTCTTGACTTAAAGTTTCTAGGTTTTCTTGTTTTGTTAAAAAAGTTGTCAGTTGATTTATACAATATTTTGCATAATATGATAAAGTAGTTTGATCTGGGTGTAATCGGCTTAGGTGATAATTGACTATCATATTTTTGATAGTCGAATTGACAATCATTTTCATTCCGTCTGTGTAAAATAATTTATCTCAATTCAATTCGATCGTTTATTTTGATTGTCAATTATCGACAATCAGCTTAGCCGATTTTACCCTGAAATCAGTTTTTGTTAACGATATTTTCTATGAGACAAAATTTGTTTGAAGCCAATAATATAAATTTTTACCTAGTTTATCTTAACTTTTTATTTGTTTTTGTAAGAATTTTTGTAAAAATTTGTAAAATTTTACCGAATGTTGCACACAAAATTTTCTTATGAGACAGAATTAGTTTGAAGCCATAATCCCAAATTTTTTAAAGGATACTTGAGTCGAAAATTATTTTTTACAAACTTTTAGCAATGTTTTTATTTTTTATTAAAAACCTGTCGATTCGATTTTTCTCAAAGTTTTACCAGATGCCAAAAACGCTATTTTTCGTTGCAAATAATTATTTTGGAGATAAAATCATTTTTTGTTCGTAAAATATTCGAGGCGACAATTATTTTCTTTTTCAGGTTTTTTGATTTATAAAAAAAACGTTAATACCTAATTTCATAAAAAAACATTAAAAGCACTTTTATCTAAAACCTTTTTAAATGTTATCAGGCCTTTAAATTTTGCCAGTTTCACAAAGCTTAAAATGGGAAACTTCACGGATATTTATGTTAAAATAGAGTCCTCTTCACAACCCTGTAAAAATAAAAACCCTTTTTTTCGAATTGCGAATTGTGTGAGAAAAAAAGAGAAAGCACTATATGTTGAAATAAATGACAAGGATCGCTAAATAGAACATTATAAACTTCTTTAAAATAATAAACAACCGTCTCAGTTATCGTGTCGTTCAAAAATTAAACATGAAAACTAATTTTAATAAAAGAGAACGAGGAAAAAATTATACGGAGGCGGAAAAAATGGGCTAATAGATATTGTTGCCCAATTTATGAACATAATTGAAAATAAAGCCACAGATGGGATGACTGTAGATAAAAAAAACAAAACTTGGCAGGAGATATGAAATATCTTTAACTCCACTGTAGCAACCTCGGTCGAAAGGACTTTTGTGCAGTTAAGAAGCACTTATGAGTCCTTGAAATATAAGACCTAGAAAAAAATGTTCACTCATAAGGTAAAGGCATTTGAGCAACAGTTAAATAAGCGTTTCTCAAAGATGCATGCACTTGAATCCAAGTTTTCTGTGCAATGATTTATAAATAGAATATAATTATATACCAACATAATATGTACCTTCCTAAAATTCAAAATATGTTTGATGATATTTTGATTTCTACAGACCGAAATCTATAAAACTGGTGGTGGACCAACAACTTCAGCCCTGAGATGCCTGGAAGAAAAATCGCTGGAATGGGGGGATTGCAGTTCACACCTGAAGACAACATGTATGATTCCAATGCGGATTTTAATAGCAAAGTAGAAAGCGATTCCGTTGATGTACTTGGAAGAATTCCAAATAGTTACTCCGTCGAACGACAATAGTGAAATTATTGCGTTATCGCCACCTGCTCCATTAATTTCAAAGAACTTCGTTCGAAAAGCAAAAGCAAAAGGAAGAATGACCAACAAGGTAGGAACCAACTTTCACAAATGTGATGAAATTTGCTCTCTTAAGAAAAAAAATTTGAGAAGGAGCTAGAGATCCTTGAAGTAGAGCTTAAAATCAAGGAGATCGAGCTTCAACTTAAAGAAAAAGAACTATACAAACAAGCTCACCAATACCTATTTATATAATGCGTTAATCTCAACAGTTTTTCTATTTTTTTTTTAAGAAAAGAACCAATATTACATAAGAAACGTGTTCAAATACGTAAAGCCATTAAAAAATGTATCTACTAGTTCGTTCCGTGCTGCAGTATTGTTTTTGTTTGCGATTTGTAATTCAAAGTTTGTAAAAGCTGGTACTAATACTTCTCCATCATTTGGAGGCCTTTCGTCTCCAATTTCAATACAGATATTATGCAAAACTGATGTTGCAACAATGACTGCCATTATTGTTTTTATTTCTATGCGCATACCGATAGGAAGGCAAGGAAAACGCCTTTTCCAAACCCCAAAAGCTCTTTTAATTACATTTCTCGTTTTGATTTGAGATTTGTTGTAGGCAATCTGAGCTGTAGTATTAGCATTTTGTATTGGGGTCAATAAATAATTTCTACACGGATAGCCACCATCACCAAGTAGACAAAAATTTGGAAATTCATTGTTTTCAAATCTAGCATGAAGAAGGAAATGGTCAAAAATATTAGCATCATGCCCACTTCCATCCATGAAAACCATCCTTTTCTGTTCCTATAAACTTTTGCTTCCGCTCCACCAGGTGACTGAATTCTGATGTGTGTGAAATCCATTGCACCAAGTACTTTCGGAAATCTAGCCAAGCCGTACAATTTGATTTGAAAGTTCATCATATCATGACGATCAGTTGGAAGTGGAATAAATTGCGGTCTCTTAAATGTTATATGTTGTGTTATTTTTCGTACGATGTGGCAAACAGTTGATTTTAAGATATTAAACATATCTTCGACGCAGATTTGGAAAGATCCTGTGGCATAAAATCTTAAAGTAATAACCACTTGATTTAATGCACTGACGGGTTTATTTCGGTTAGTTTTATGCTCCAAATGATGACCAAACAAACTCAACAACTGATACACAGATGCTTTGGAAAGTTGAAACCTCATTTTGAAGTCAATACCATCATAGTCTGAAAATGGATTTTTGTGAACGCGGAATACTCTTGAACGGCGAATAACTATGTGTTGTTCTTCTAAGTCAGATGAAGATGAGCAATATAACATTCTAATTAAAAAATTAAATTATAAAAATGATATTATAAATGGTAATGAATTGAATTTGTTTACCTATTCATTCTGTATCTCCAAATATTGAGAATACAAATTTAAAATCTTGTTTACTTTAAAAACGCTTGGTGAAACCAAAATATCCCATTTTACAGTTTAAAATCCTGTTAAGTGTTTGAAAATAGTTAATGAAATTGGGCAAAAGTGAATATAAAAATTTTATAAGTTTGATGTGTATATAAAATAAAATTTAATTCAAGTCGCTAGCTTCTTTGTTTCGTGTAATACTTTGGGTTAACCAAATTGTTAATTTTTTTAAATTGATTTGGTGAGAAAACCAACCACTAAACTTTTTGGAGAGTCATTTCTGCATTATTGTCTGTGTAACAAAATTTATTTAAATCGATATCTCCACTTGTTCTTGAGATATCGCCGAAAAAAAAGAACAGACATCTCTCTTAAAGTATTTTATGTAGATTCTAGAGACTGAAAACATTGAAAAATTAAAAAAAAAAATCAATTCGACCAATTACAATAACTTCCTGTGGGAAGTTGAAGACATTAAATAAAATCGAGGATTTAATCATTTTTCTAAGAAAATAATTACACTTAGGCGTATACGCAGTTTTTATCTTAAAATAAAATTAATCTGAAATGTTTTACTGATGACCGTTTATGCAAATCAGTAAATGTACGTCATAACATTAGATGTACATATGTAAAAACTAAAAGATTCGATTTTTTTCCACTTTCGCTGTGAATCTGAAATTTCATTAATACATTGTTTGTTTTTCAAAAGAAATTCGAGAAATTGTAATTCATCTCATTGAAATAAACCTTTAGTAGGTGAGTCCAAAAATAAAAAAAAAAATAAAACATTTTACTGATGGCCTTATTGAATTTTTTAAGACGTATTTTATTTGAAAATTAATTAGAATTTGTGCTACTATTGTGCCCTTAAAAACAAAAGTATAATCATAAATAAATAAAGCCCTAATAAAATAAATAAATAAATTTATTTTTTTTATTGCGGCTTTTTAGTCTTAAGTCATAAATCATTCACGTGTCATCAGTTGATTACTTGAAGTGGACCAATAATTTTATAGTTTGAACTAAATTTCTTCAAACGGCCAACATCACACACCTACATATACAACAAACAAACATATAAATTAAACACAATACCAAAACTATTTTTAAAAATGATAGATTAAACTTTAAAATCTGTGTAAGATACTTGAACTCTTCACATTACACGTGACATGTTCAGCTCGTATAAATTGGGGAAAAACTTACTTCGAAAAGGTTAAACTTCAATGTATCGATTTTTGTTGTATACAATGTTTGAAATATTGCGTTCCATATCTCTGCACCCCCTTCAACTGTTCACCCGGATCCAATATACCCAACGAGTATTCCTAACTTAACAACTATACAAGTTGGTACTAGTAGCAGTCGATATGGATTCTATGTTATTGTCATTCATTCAATACGTGAATGTATTGTTCATATATAGAAAAGAATAAAACAATGAAATAGAATTTCATGCATGATGCTGTGCAAAAATATTTTGTATGCAGCTGTGTGCCTATGTATGTGTAGGAGATATGGTAAACTGAGGTTCGTCAACTAAATGCAAATTTTTTTGACTATATTCGCTTGTTTGTTTACAGTGAGTGATCTTTTCTTCCATGATTATTCTATTATCATTATTATTATTAACATTATTTAAGCAAAATTTGTTGATAGGAATCCACAGTTCTAGACGATTATAATGAATTTTCTTGGATTAGTTTCATTGAATCAGAACTTCTGACACTTTTGTTAAAGCCTTACAGTTGGGTGATTGATATAATATACAACTCTTAATAATTTCACCAGAGTTCTACCATCATAATGTCGCTCTCGTATTATTAGGGTTTCAAAAAAGATAAAAACCGGAAGCAAAAATCATTTTCCGCTGGTCAAATTAAATTTGATTTTTCTCGTTATTAGATTAAAGTTTTTTTTTGTTGGTTGTTGATAATAATAAACTTTACTCCCTTTTGGCTTTCAAATTTGTACACTTATCTTTTGAAACTATATTAGCTGTCGAATTTGTCCCAGTTTACCATACCCTTGAAACAACGCAACATCACACATTCATATAGATACGAATTGTTTTGTTTTTGATTTTGCTATAACATTCGACCTAGTTTCCCCATCAGCATACAGCACAAAATTGGTACAGGAATTTCATTTTTTGTTTTGAAAGTTTTAACTATTTTCAGCTGGAGGTGCAGTTGAATATCCAACAAAAAAAGATCAACCACTCTGTTTACGTATACCAACATAAAAGTACCTACATTCATACCATAGATGCCTCTAGGGAAAATTGTTGCAGCCCTTTTAGTCCAAACTCGCACTATGACTGTCAACCCAAAAAAAAAGACATCACTGTTTAGGTATCTACGAATTTTTAGTGAGACCAAGGGAAAGCTGGGTGTTAGTGTTAGAATATATCGAATATATCTTGGCACCGATTTTCACATAACACTCCGAGGTAATTGGATTCATCATGGTCATATTTCCATTTTCAACACAAATTCTCCTTGAAAAACTCATAAGCACAACGAATATTTATATTAAACAACCAATACAAATTCGTTCAGTATTTGCTTAAAAAAAGGCTTCAAAGATTGCCATAATATCACTTTTATATATTCTTAAACCAAAGATAATACAATGCAAAAAAATTGAAAAATATGTTTAGAAAAACAAAATAGCAACAATCAAAAGAATCAGAGTGTATAAATATATTTCCTAAAACTGGGATAAAAAAGGATAAATCTAATGCCAGCCGGCAGGTGAATGGCACTCAATCAGAATTGATAGATTGTAGATGCCTGATGCCACAGTTGATTTTGGACGAGTGCAATTCATGAATATGTATTTAGTTCGTCACACATAATACCCTCGTATATATGTTTCATCTATAGGTAAATATACCTGAATACATATTTGGCAGCATTTTTTATTTATATGTAAACTTATGCTTTAAGTTTAATAATCTAAATGTAAATGCATCTTTATTTGATTTTTCATAGATAAAATTTAAATGCAGGCATTTTAATAATGAGAACGCGTTTGTTTTGTTTTATTTTTTGAATATGCAAATTAAAGAAACACGCGAATACTGGAGATAGCCA
The DNA here is from genome assembly GCF_945859685.1 of Eupeodes corollae. NCBI lineage: Eukaryota > Metazoa > Arthropoda > Insecta > Diptera > Syrphidae > Eupeodes > Eupeodes corollae. Next base: position 134,953,596 of record NC_079147.1, read on the forward strand.
AATAGTTTGTGTGAAGATATTTTATTTTATTTTATAAATATTTATAAAAATAAATTTGTATATACATCGTGGTGCTTTGAAAGAAATTCGAGGAAAAAACATTAAATTTAATTAAAATAAACATTCGATTTCCAAAACAACCATTTCACTCTGATATATAAAATGGGCGTGCTTTAAGTAAAGTCAGTCAAGTCAGTCATGTTAACGTCGTTCAATAGAAAATTGCTAACGGATGTCAATTTTATGGTGTCGAATTTAAAACAATTATTTTTATTTTCAATGGCCCTTTTCCCTTGAACACACATAAATTACATACATACATAGATATCATTACATTATGTTCATCAATCAAAGGAAATGCTTTTATTTATGGATAGCGGAAGTGACATTATACCTCAGTAAAATGTTTTCCTCTTTTAAGATCAATCGAATTCTTTCAATGAAAAGAATAAAACAAACATTTTAGAGACAAATTATTTGCTGTTGGTTTATCGTTTTTTTTTTCCTTTTTTCTTTAATAATGAAAACGCTTCTTGTGTTTAAGAAATTATGTTAAAGTGATTGACATTTTGTTGGTATCTGCTTTCACTTTAATTCTTAAATAAGAAAAAAATATTTACATCTGTTTAGCCAATACGCGATTAATGGATCACACCAAATAGCTTTTGAGATTCGAAAGTGAATAACTTGTGATGAAGGGCTCTAAGAAGTATTTAGGTCAGAAACTATTTGGTGTCGGTTTATTGTTTGAACTAGACTCTTGCAGAAAGTCTTTAGTTTCAACAGTGTGAACTAGAGCGTCGCGACAATTCGCATCAAGGCTAAATTTGCGACAGAAAAGAAAGCTAAAAATACCGAAGAAAAATTCTTTGAGTCTTGAACAAGAGCTGGTTTATGAAATCAACTTTTTCAAAGTAGATATTACCAAGCCAAGCTATGAAGAAAAAATACCAATACCACATTCGACAGCTAATTCAGGCTGATCGATTTAGCTTTTTTTTTCGACTTTCTGGCAGCTAGTACGAAGTTCACACATCTTAACATCCACAAGGGGACATGAAAATCCCCTAATCAATCAACTGTAAACCAGAATGGCCACATTCAGTACGGCCACGGATATCCCGATTCAAGCAAAAATAACGGTGTCATCGAATTCCGCTGAAAGAATCACTCAACCTAGGCGACGCAGAACAAGGCCGCGTATGACTACATCTATAGGGAACTGCTTTAAAAAGCAATGTCTAGTTTTGGCTTTCCTATCAAACTTATCCGTTTGTGCTGAATGATGATGCAGAATGTACAGGTAAGGCGACTTGAAACTTTCCCGTCAACAAAAGACGCACAGTCTTCCAAAGGTCCATCCAATTACTCGGATTTACCTATCCATATTGACATAGTTGGTAGATCAAAGCGTGATTGCAGTGGATCGTTTTTGAAAATTGGAAAGGAAGCGGAGAAGATGGGTTTATTGGTCAATGAGTTCAAGACCAAATATATGCTGTCATAAAAAAGTACAATTAAAATAGACGTTTTGAACAAAACGACACCATGCGCAGCAACTTTGAGGTAGTTAGAGACTTTGTCTCCATAGGCACCGCTTTAAATTCAAATAACGTTTGCAGCGCTGAGATCAGACGTAGACGTCTTGCAAATCTATAGCTCTGAAGTTAAGACCGTGTAAAAGAAAGATGGGAGCGTCTTAGGATGTTTCGACACAAACATTTTTCGGGCGATTTTTGCATATAGATGGAGAGTGGATGAGAAGATACAACGACGAACTTTGCGGGCTGTTCAGTGACACTGACCTGGTTAAAAGAATAAAAGCCTAACGACTTAGATGACTGGGTCAAGTTAAGTGAATGGACATGAACTCTCCAGCCCGGAAGGTCTTCGAATTTAATCCCGGGAGACAGGCGCAAAAAAGGAAGTCCGCGGCTCAGGATGGCCCACGTTGGTGGGAGAGGACCTCAGCCAACTTAGTGTGTGGAACTGAAAATAGTTTTTCTTGTATTTCAAAAGCTTTCTCATTGTTATGGTCTGCATGACAGATCTTGTTTCCTCTTGCTGACAGTCAGAAATGAACTAATCAAGCTGCATGCTTTTCTTAAACAGCCAAACGTTTGCGTAGTGTTATTTATTCTACAGATTTTTGATTAATTATGAAAAAACAATTTTTTTATTCATCAAACCCGGTCGAATACTTTCTGCAAAAATGGTAGCACAAAATTTTTCTTAACTTATTTATGTATAATATGCATAAATAAAGTACAGTTTTTATACTACTTATAATAAATGTTTAGTAGTTTCAGTGTACGTTGAAGGAAAGTAGGAAAATATAAAAGAAACATTTTTATTACATTTACATAAATATATTCTTTTAAGCGCGTTCAATTCCCAATAAAATTTACTTTGTAGACATTTAAATACACACTTTAGGTTTTTCTGTGCCAGCTGAACACAGAACCTTTAATAATCAATATCGTTTGCCGGACTCTAAATCATAATCAAGCTTAAGTGACTTGACTACCTGAATATCAAAAAAGGCGATTTCATAAATAATGTATATGCGATTTTACATTCTTTGCAGGTTCTTTGACATTACAAAAAATAAAAAAGCAAGTAAAGATCCCAACTTCATCCAAAACGTATAAAAGAGGAAAATGATTTCAAAGGATCTATGCATATATAGATGGCACCTTTATTTCCTTACCGCATTTATACAAATCAAAACGGTCACAAACAACATGCACACGATTCTCATCATCTCATCTGATGTCATGAGGAGATATAGACGAAACTTATATTAAGTGAAGAAGAAGTAAAGTCAAAAACATCATCATCATCATCTGCAGACTTAAAAGACCTCCTTTCACGTGAAATCGGATATAAATGCTTTACAGTTGATTGAAAATTTCCTGCTTTTATAATATTATGTCCTCTATAAATTATTGTAAATTTAAAATCATTTCCAGAGGACACACACTTTGAACTTAACAATTCCTTAGTTACCACCTGAATTTGACAACTTTTCAAAGATTCCAAAGTACCATGATAGGACTGTAGACTGACGTAGCCTTAATACGTTATACCTACCTATCTACACACTCATTTATACACACGTAAACTTTTATGCTTATCTGTAGCTTTACGTCTGCCTAGAACCTACTACATCTATGGATGAGAGAAATTCAACTGAGCATTTAATGTAGGTCAAAATCCGGAACGGAAATGAAGTGCTGAGTACTTCCTTAGACCGCAAACACATATCCTTTGCCCTTATATACGAATAGAAGTTGTTTGAGTGTGGCGCTTCCTGGTGTAACGTGTGACTATATATTCGTACTGTTCACAACTCACAACAGTATTTTACAACATCCAAACTTTTTGATGTTGCCAGTATGGACGAACGAGCAAACTACCGAACGGCCAACGATAAAGGGCGGACGTTGGGGCAGCCGAAGGGGCAGTAGTTGTCTTGACTTGACGTACTCAAATCAAGAAACCATTAAATATAATGCGACACACTATAGAGAGAATATTTCTATTCGCACAGAGTAAACACACACACTTTCTTTCCTCCCTTCTCACCCTTATCACTCACTACCCAACGACTAATATTTTGAAAACAAGGGGCCAAAAAGGAAATGCATGAAATTCAATTCCAACACTTTGCTAACCACAAACAATTTACTTTGACGAAAGGAATAAGAATCAAGTCCATTACAATTTTATCACAAAAGATGCATGGTCGGGTGTTTCGGGTGTGATTGTATGTGAGTGTGAACCTCACCAACACCAACCACCCAGCACAATAAGTAACAACTTTCTGTGTTTATGTCCCTTTCTCTATGTTCCTATGGACTGGCCATATCCTGATCCTTTAGTTCTTTTGCTTACGATGATAAATTCACATTAAATTAACTATTTAAGTCCTTAACAGAATGCAAGTGAATAAATAATAGTGCAGTTTGTGTTTTCTGTTCTGTTCAGTTTTATTTTGTTTTGTTATTTAATGACTTCATGGCACAAATACATACAATTCAAGTATTTCTGATGGAAATGTTAAATATTCCTTGAAAAATTGTTTTTGCTGCATGAAAAATCTTAAATTCACCTACCTTTACCGGGGTATAGGTTAGAGTTGATCCTTGCGCTGAATGTGCTCGGAAGCCACTTTGTGGCATATCGAATGTCTCTGCGGTATTATTGAATGACCATTTGAAATTTTCCGGTGGGGGAAATGCATCAACCTCACAAGATATTTCCGCGGCTTCATTTCGAGCAACACCATAGATTTTCTTTTGATCCTGTCGACATATTGGCTTATCTGGAATATTGAAAAGAGATTATTTTTGTTATGCATACACATGTAATGCAAAAGTATTAATTTCTTTATGTTATGTTACATTAAGTAATTGGTTCCTTTTCACCATATTCATTGGGTAAGTTACTAAGAGTAACTCACGACAGTCACCACGGGTACCAGTGTACTGATTATTGCAAGTATTTCCCGGACAAAATCAAGAGCTCTAGTTTTTTTATCATTTCAGGATGATTGCTAGTTGCTTATGATGTTGAGAAAAAAAAATATATATATAACCGCCTTATTTTAACCTGGCTCTTTTGAGAAGATTTTCACATTGAAAAAGCTAATAAAATTATATGAAACATGGTCTTTATAAAAAAGTTCTTATAACAGTTAAATCATAAATTAGATCCGGCATGGAATCGTTAAGATTTTTTAAGTAGTTCAGAGAAACTCAACTCCTTAGGATAATTAATGGTTGTATTATTGGAATCAAAATCTTCAAACCTTAAAAGTGTTTAAATGTTTCAATTATTGTATTTAAGTTTTAGGGCCACACTTAAATTTCGTAAGCTTTAATAAGTCTCGATAGTCCTTGTAATTTTAATAAAAAGGTTTTAACTCCTTCAACACTATCTAGGAGTCTTCATCTACCCATTTTTCTTTAATTTGCAACTAAAAAAACAATTCATTTCACTTGAATATTGAAAATTTGTCAATCAAGTTATACACATAAATACATTTTTTATTTTTCAACACTCCATTTTATTTTCATCTGAATTCTTTTACTATGTTCTTCATTTTTCATTATTTTCATTTGCAAAATGGTCAAAAATTAGTGAAATTCGTTTTTAATACCTACTGAGGTTTCTCCAGCAATTTAGTACGAGTAAAGGTTTCAATTTCAGCTTCACATCAATATTCAGATTTACTGCTCATTTTCATTTTGAATATTGCTCATTTTTGAAAAGAGGTGTAGCTACATTCCGCTTCATCTCATTACGCACACACATTTTCGAAAATGCTTAGAGCATTTTTTCCAAATATTGATCTTAAGATGTTCAGAAAAAAATAAAAACAAAATATCCTAGTAAAACTTTTAGTCTTGTTTTCGCCCACTTTTAAAGCAAATTATTTTTTGAGTCAACTGAATAATAACAGCGACAAATCCTTGTTTATGAACGTTTTCAAGTACTGTATAGTTTAATTAAACAATTTTAGTGATTTAAGTAAAATTTAATTTCTATTCAAAAACTTTAACACCAATGGATAGATTTACATGCCTTAGCAGTGTTTAAAAACCTAAAATCGACTTGATTAGACCTCAAGTCTAACCAAACGTCCTGCCAGTGATACAATTGGCCGATGTTTTGATAGTTTTCATTCTTATACTTAAAAAATATGGTTTTTTACAGATAAAACATAAGAGAAGGTAGAAAGAACTGCAAAACAGCAGATTGAAGAGGTATACAACTGATTCTGGGGCAAAAACAAAACAAAAAAGAGGCTGGGATGCGACCCGGACTGATAACTTCCCATCCCGTCTGTCAATTTGTCTTGCTTAAAAGTTTGTCTATATGTACTCGTATCACTTTTACCAAATTTGCGTACTATTTTTTGTAGATTTTATTTTTTATGAAAAAACGGACTGTTGGATTTTAATATAAAAATTACTGAATATCGAAAACAATATTTTCTGTGAAATAAAATAAGTTTGTGGCCAATATTTTTAAGTTTTGAAAAGCTATTTGAGTCGAAAGTAAATTTTTAAGAAGTTTTAGTATTGTTTTTTTTTTATAGTTTTATTTTTTGTAAAAAAAACTGTCAATTCGATTTTTTAAAAATGTTACCAAATGTTGAAAACAATATTTCTTATGAGATAAAATTACTTTGAAGCCAATATTTAAAATTTTTAAAGAGATATTTGAGTCGAAAATCAATTTTTACCAACTTTTATACATTTTCTTTCAGGTTTTTATTTTTTGTAAAAAAAACGGTAATTCGATTTTTTTCAAACTTTAATTGAATGTTGGCAACAAGATTTTTTGAAAAATAAAAGTAAATTAAAGCCAATATCTCAAAGTTTTGAAAAGACATTCGAGTCGAAAATAAATTTTTACCAACTTTTATAAGTTTTTTTTTAGGTTTTTATTTTTTGTAAAAAAAACTGTCAATTCGATTTTTCTCAACATTTTTCAATGTTGAAAACAATATTTCTTATAAGATCAAACAAGCTTCAAGTCTAAATTTCAAGTTTTTGAAAAGATATTTGAATCGATATTCAATTTTTACGAACTTTGAGTAATGTTTTTTTTTAGATTTTTATTTTTTATAAAAAAAAACTGTCAATTAGATTTTACTCAAAATTTTATCAGATGTCAAAAACATTATTCTTCGTTGCACAAAATTGTTTTAGAAATGAAATCATATTTCAGTCATAAAATTTTGGAGGTGACAAATTTTTTTTTCAGTTTTATTTGTTTTTAAAAAAAACCGTCATATTGGTTTTTTTTTCAAAAAATATACCTGTTTGGTATCATGTTACAATATATTATATAAAATTTAATTTAAGTCTCTAGCGTTTTTGGTTCGTAAGATATTTAGGGTTAACCAAAATTTTCACCTTTTTTCAAACTGCTATGGTAAAAAAAACCACCCACGCAATTTTCTTGAGAGCCCTTTCTGCATCTTTCTGCCTTATTATCTGTATAACAAAATTTATTTGAAGTCGATATCTCTTCTGGTTCTTGAGCTATGGACGACGAAAAAAACGTCGCGAACGTACGGACGTACAAACGTACGTACACACGCACGCACAGACATCTTTCTAAAAATCTTTTATTTCGACTCTAGGGACCTTGAAACGTCGAGAAATGTCAAAATTTTCAATTTGACAAATAGGACCCATTACAACAACTTCCTATGGGAAGTTAAAAAGAGGCGGTTATGCGACCCACACTGATAACTTCCCAGTCGTTAACCAATTTTTACCAATTTGAGTAGCACTTCTAATAAGTTTTTATTTCTAATATAAGCAAATGCAAATTGGATAAATGAAATTAATTTGAAAGCAAATTCTTTCTATTGTTCACGTGAAATCGTACTGTTTTGGTAGATTTTATATGTTTATGAAAAAAACGGATTTTTGTATTTTTATCAAAAACTCACTAAATGTCGAAAACAATATTCTATGTGAGATAAAACAAGTTTGAAACACATATTTTTAATTTTGAGTAGCTATTTGAATCGAAGGTACATTTTTAGAAAGTTTTAGTATGTTTTTGTAGGTTTTTATTTTTTGTTAAAAAACTGTAAATGCGATTTTTCTTAAAATTGTTTTAAATGTTGAAAACAATATTTTTTATAAAACAAAATTATTTTGAAGCCAATTTCTCAAAGTTTTAAGAAGATATTTGAGTCGAAATTCAATTTTTACCAACTTTATGTCATGCTTTTTTAGGTTTGTATTTTTTTATAAAAAAAAACTGTCAATTAGATTTTCTCAAATTTTACCTGAAAAGTTATTTTCCGTTGCACAAAATTGTTTCGGAATAAACCCATTTTTTTTGATCAATTGGATTTTTTTATAAAAATATATTTTTTTGGTATCACGTTACAATATATAATATTAAATCATTTAGCTCTCTAGCGTTTTTGGTTCTTGAGATATTTAGGGTTAACCGAAATGTTCACCTTTTTTTAAACTGATATGGTAAGTAACCACCCACGCGAATTTCTTGAGAGCCCTTTCTGCATTATATCTGTATAACAAAATTTATTGTAAGTAGATATATCTTCTGGTTCTTGAGCTATGGACGACGAAAAAAACGTATCTAACGTACGAACATACGGACGTACGAACGTACCTACACACGCACGCACAGACATCTTTCTAAAAAAAAATTATTTCGACTCTTGGGACCTTGAAACGTCGAGAAATGCCAAAATTTTCAATTTGACAAATCGGACCCATTACAATAACTTCCTATGGGAAGTTAAAAATTAGCGAAATTGCAAGTCTCTCCATTTGAAGAGTTATTAAAATTTCAGCCATCTTTAAGGACTTAAACTTATGAAAAAAACCTACTTACGAAAAGTTATGCTGTTAGAGTTTTACAAAACTCAAATAATAATAGCATCATGTGGTTTTTTCAACAGATACAAATATTAAGTTTCAGTGGCCCTGATAAGCTAACCCTTTAATTTCACGATTTGAAATAATAAGAAGTTGTTAAAAGCTTCATTAAAACTGTGAAAGAGGTGTTGTTTATTGAAAGCTGTCAGTAATTATGAAATATTTGTGGTTGAGGTCGTAACATCAAAACTACTACATCTGGGTTTAAGCAAATCTGGGAAAGAATATTTCGTTAATAATCTAAAAATTGTTAACCTATAAACTTTACTTACCAACATGAAAACGTTCGGTGTTATAATAATAGCTCTGAAAGAGGAGCAAAATTTGCACTTCCTTCAATAACTCTCGTACTCATCTGATCTAAACATTTTTAAATAAACTTGGAGATGGTTAGTACCACCAGTTTATGATGGTAGTGGTGAATTTAGACAAGGAGACAAGGAATTCTGAAATTAGCATTTAGCGAAAAATTCTTCGCCTACAACAAAATGCTGTAGGATTCATACCGGAACTATTTTACGAAATGATTGAAACAAATAATGTTGGAAGTACCAACTACCAAAGTTAACAGAAACTTGTTTTATTCTAGACCAATTACATTTTTAATTTTTGTACCTATTCAGTTGACTAGAAAAATTTGCAAGTTGTCGAAAGAAAAAGTAGGAGTTGATTTTTGATAATTATTTTTATTTACTATATGCTAAGAAAAATAGCATATGAAGGGAGTAGTTAGCACCAACAGATGGCACAATACTCATCATTATTTGGAATTATTTGGATTTCGATGCTCTAACAAAGCCCAGAGGAGGTATATTTAGTTTTTGGTTTATACATATATGTTATCAAAATGAGTTATTTTAAAAAAGAGTCAATATACACTAGTACATTGGTTATTTGAAATAAGAGAACATAGTTTTGAGAATGAATGAATTTTTGAGTAAACCTTCTTTGTGGTTTTTATTTGTATAAGTAGCTTTATTTGAATTCCAGCATTTTCTTTGTTGAGATTTTTCCTTAATTTCATTTTTTTTTATTTTTCCTTTTGTTGTGATTATAAGTTAGATTTTTTACCCTTAACTAAGACTGAAAATTTCTTATTTTTAGTTCTACTTGGACTCTTTGGCTTCAAGATTAGTCCGAAATCTTGTTGTGCAAATGAAGGTTCATTTTATGCAAGTTGGACCACCTGCACAACATAGTTCCATTTTCTACTTCACTTTATTAAACATGAAAAAAGGCTTTGCTAAAGAAAATAGTGTTTTCTTTTGTAAGTCTACGTAGGTAAGAAAGAAAGGTAGGTGAGGTATGTAGGTAGGTATTAAGAGAAGAATGCGGAGGGAGTATTTTGCGCTCATTTGCACTTGCACCACATAGAAGCATGAACTCAAAAGAAGAAAGTTTTTTTGTATTTAAATTTTACATGTATTTTTCTTTCTCATTCTGAAAGAAATGAAGGACTACACAGGACCTTGTTCACATTTTTTTGTCCTCTTCTCACCCGCAGTCGCATTCTCTCCTAGCTTAGCAAAGTCAGAGGTGGTGGCAAATGTACTATAATTTTTAAGCAGCCAAAGGGAACTCTTATATCTGCTTCGATGGAATAAAAATAGTATTTTAAAATATACATATATCTACACTTTAGGTATGGTAGGTTAAAAAATGGACCCGGTTTTGTCGGTTGGATGGTTGGTGAAGAATTTTTTCCCAACTTGTGGGTCGTTATTTTTTTCTGAAGTCGTCACCATCGTTGCTAGATGTGATTGTTTATTTTTTTTTAACGCTTACTTTTTTTACTATACTTCTTGGAGTCTTTTGTTTCATTACGTGCTCCAGTTTCAGTTTTTTCCTGAACTTTTTGTTCTTTAAACTATATTCTTTCTTTTTATAATTCTTTACTTCTTTTTGTTGTGAAGTTCTAGATATTCTTCTCAAAAGAATGGTTGGAAAATAGCGTTAAGGCATTGTTTCTTTGTGCAAAACATTCCCAAAAGGTTCAACCTAGATGAAGAAATTGTTTTTGTTTTTTTTTTTTGTCCCGAAGAAAGATGGAATGGACCGTGAGTTGCAGGCAATAGGTAAATGAAAATAGCACACATTTATTAAAGAACAGAAGTGAGTGGGCAAAACTAGTTGTAAGTTATGTTTGTGATAGTTTTTGTTTCACATCCAAGGAATTTATAAAGCTTACATTTAAGTTATCTTTTATACTATACTTACACATCACTTTAAGTTCAACAATATTGCTGTCACCATCGCCTTCAACATTTGACGCCGTACATGTGTAATTACCAGCTTGATGGCGTGTGACACCTTGAAGAGCTAAATCACCACTGCTGACAATAACCCCAGCTCTTTGATTATGTTGAATAATTTGGTTCTGAAAGAAGAAAACAAAAGAAAAGTAATTAATTGCACCTAAAACTATTTTTTTTTTGGTAAGTAATAAGGTTTGTCACATATTCGTAAGTCCTTGTATGTGACAAAAATTCTTCCAATCCCTCCAGGGAAGTGACATAATCGATTCTTGCTCAAAATAGAACATGTACAAGTTAATACTTGTTTACTTGTTTTATGAAATGAGTATTAACACCTTGGTAACACCTTGCCTCTTCCCAGCTTGAATGTCAAATATATCTATACCTTGCAATGCAAAGCGTCTACATTAAGTTAAATATTATCTTTTCCTATTTCGGCTTTCGTTAACCTAATCCTTGTATTAAATTACACGAAGAATCAGTTTTATTTGCATGAAATGTATAGCCTACTGTCTTTAATTAATAGAGTCGCTGTTGGAAATCTAATAAATTATTAGCATTAACCATTCCCAGTCCTCTTTAATGGTTCACATTATTTATCATCGCACTTCGTCAAAATCTAATTAATTTAGGTATTTATTTTATTAGCACACACACAAAAGTCCTTAAGAAAAATGTCAAACAAAAAGCAATTCCTTTCAAAGTGAAGAAAAACGAAAAAAGTTTTCGTTCTTTTAACGACTTGTTTTTTAATTATTTTAGCTGTCTATTTGTCTGCTGCATTTGTCAACCATACCATAAAACTACTTACTCATTCTCTATTACAAAATCAAGGCAAAGGTAATTGGTTTTCTTTTCTATGTCTTTACGAAGAATAATTATAGAAGGTGTGTCTTCTGCAGTGTACAAGTGTTTATATGCTTGAATGATTGGAACAAAAATAAAAATGGAAATGGATGGAACTAAAAAAAAAATGGAAATGGATTGATAACCGCAGAATGCGAGAAGCTGTAAAGGAAGTTTAAGAACCAACCAAACGTTTTATTGAAGCCCATATTATTGATTGTATCTAAAATTAGTCAGACGAAAATAGTGTTTGAACGATTATAGTCATCGACATTAAAATCGAATTTTTGAAAAACTTAAAACCTGATTTTCCAATAGTAAGTCATAAGGCATAAGACTTTATTTGCTTTAATTTAGTTTGAGTACAAGGAGAACTAAAAAAAATGTATACAAAATCACAAATGCCTTTAGTATGAAGTTGAGTTTTATTGTCATTACAATCCGGGGTCTCCACTTATCCCAATTGGATCCTTGGCCATCCTTTTTACTTTATCGTAACGCCATAATTAAAGTATTTTTCGAGCCATATGTGATAACCAACTAACCGGTGTATACTTTTTTCACAATACCTGAACTAAACGCGGGTTGAGAAACAGATTCTTTGAGGACATTACTTATGATCTGGATGAACTCTCTGCTATCCCAAACAAAAATTGGATATAATTTGCCAAAGGTACAAAAAGCCAGAAAACGCTAAATTGGTCCAGTCAGAAAACAAGGAGGCAAATAGTCTCTTTGGTTAGATTAAAATGGCTATACGTTATAAAGTAAGACACACTTAGGCTAATATAACGGTCCATTATGATACCACATAAATCTTGTGGCTTTCTTCTAAGCTCAATGAAACCTGTTTAATTCACTTACGAAAGACTGATTATTTTAATATGACTGATATCGCTTAGATCGTTGTAGGAGAATTCTCCTGGACTTGAACTTTTAAGCTAGAGCTAGACATGTACAGAGGAGGTGAAGGAATGTTTCCTAATCTTCCTCATCCATACAGCTTCTGCAAAAATCATTTGAGACCACGCCTAGCCAACAGGGAGCTTTCCTTTTAGACAGTGCACGGTTATATGACCAAGATTATCGAGCTTATATGCGATCTGCTAAAAGAGGGCAGGTAATGTACCGTGAGCTATTTAAATCTAGTTTAGGCCAGATGTTTTTCTGGCAAATTTATCTGCCTAACAATATAATGGAATGTCTCTATGGCCCTGCACCCAAAGGTGAATATTGAACAGTTGTGCCATTTCCATTAGAAATGATAGACAGCTATGCACTGTTATAGAGTTTATAGAGACAAAGTCCAGAGATTTGATAGCAGCCTGACTATCTGAGAAAATACGGATATCAGATGTTGATATCAAGTTTTCTTTAAGTAAGTACATACAGAGAAATTACCACCAGAATTAGAGGAGATAGAACAACACCCTGCTGTGTCTCTTTACTAACAAATCTTCTAGCTTCTACTCTTTTTAACAAACTAAAAACAACGCTTACAACAGAACAACAATGATAGTTAAAACAAAGTGACCTAAACTGCACATGTATGATTCAACCTGTGGGATAAGAGAAGAGAGCACGTCCAAGAATATATATTGTCATGTGAACCTCTCCTCACCCAAGTAGTTGCGCCAACTGACCTTCAAATAATTAGGGGGTTTGCAGAAACTCTATTACGTCCTTAGCGTAGCCTCCGTCCTGAACTATAGGCAGGCTGTGTACAGTTTTTTAATTACAGCAACTCCAAAAACGTCCTTCCTGAGCCCAGGACACAAATTTTGTTTTCATATTAGGATTCTAGAATCGTCTTGATTTCCAACTTTTGCTCAAAACAAATTTCAAAATTCTACCACATTCGCAAGTGTTTAACAGTCTTACATAAATTAATTCAGTTAGACCCGGTTTTGTATGTTCTGTTTATCGAAAACTACTTGTGCATAACCAGGTGTTTTTAATTATATGATAATAAGAGAATTTTTAATGTCGAGACATTTTTTGATTTTGCTAAACAAAGTATCTACATCTAATATGTGTAGGAAGGTACGCCTATAATGCTTATTGTACATTGAATAAAAGAGCTCATAATTACCAAAAGATTATATTTATTTATGTAATTTTAATGAATTGCAAATATAAACTGCTAATTTATGCATTACTACTCAAACGTTTATTATATAATGCATTTGAATTTCTCACTTCCATTGATGCGTCTTTCACAAAACTGCTAATTGATTTCAACATCCATTCAATAACAATGGCTTTACGCATATTATATCAATAAATTAATCCCCTGTATTATACAACAATCCCCTGTTAAAGCCTTTTGAGACATAAATAAGAACAAATACGTGCTAACCACTCGTGCATTTAATTTAGTTATTTCTTATTTTGGTTTTCAATGGTTCTTGTTTTCAAAATTTATAAATTATTATAATTCATTCTGACAGTAAACTAAACGCAAAATGAGTAAACAATTAGTTTAATTAAATGTTATACCAAACCCTTGTATACCCTATATACCGTGTATTGTATATAGTGAAACCAAAAGATCCTACTTTAATGAATCAACAAGAATGGCCCTTCGTAAAATGAGCAAGAAAATACCATTAAAGTAGAAGAATATTTGTCAGTAGCTTTGTGTATATGTATACAACTGTACATGGCACAAAAGAGGCCATAAGAAAACTTGGTCTTTGCCATTGAATAATCGAGAATCCATTAAGTAAATTGGTGACAAATAAATTGTTTGAATTCATGTCTCGAGAACCCTATGAAGAAGAACCATAAACTTGAAATTTTCGCACACAATTATGGCAACGAGAGTTCGAGTGGCTCCATTGTTATCTTCAAAATGAAATGTTTCAGATTTTTTTATATGAGCATACCAGAATAGTTAGATGATATACATATATATTTAAAAATATTTTTTAATGTAATTATTGAAATTAAAATGTTTTGATGTTAAACCTTAACTGAAGTGAAATTTAGTTCATTGAACTTATTGTGATAAAAATTTCGATAAACATAAAGATTTATTAAATATGCTTTTAAAGATTGGCGTAAACATTGCATGGGATTTCAATTTAGTTCGGCAATTAAGGGTGGTTGAAAACGGAACCACAAACTGACCGTGAACAAATAGAATAGCACTATTCTTAACGTTGTTTAATTTTACTGCCGACGGTTTTTTTTGTTTTTAAATAGTATTTAACGCGTTTTTTTTTGAAAATCTGCACTTTTAAACATTTTATATACTACATATTAACAAATAACGCTTTATCTCAATTCTATCACTGTATGTTGTGTATCTATGTATATATAAATACATTTGTATTTATATATATTTAATATTTAACTGAACTCAGTAATTTAAAAGTTTAACCTTTTCTTTGGATATCCTTATAAATACTTTTAAACAATCCAATATACTTTTCAAAACAACACTTTCAACAAAAATATAATCATGAATACATTCAAAAAGTAAATCCAATAACATAGCTATATTTAAATTCTTACATTGTGTTTCCAAATAACTTTGTATGCCGCCGGATTAGCTTGAACTTTACACTCAAAATAAACATCATCGCCTTCTTCTATGTCCTCTGGATTAAGATTTGATCCGAGATCCAATTGCAATGTTGGTATAACTGAAACGAGAATGTTATGAAGACGATTACTTAAATGGATTTTTGCTTTTTTACGTTTTTACTCTTAAACTTTTTAAGCATAAAGATAATTGCTGAAGACGACGACGTGACGAACGTGGAGTGAAAAATAAATTCAAACAATACAAAAACAAATTCAGACGAATGTATTGACGATAATCTGTCCAAGCATAAACAACGCGATAAAAGTTGTTATGACAATAAAGGTGGATGAACAATTTAAAATAGGCAGATAATTGAAGTTAAATCAAGGACCTGGTCCTTCAGGTTGAAGGTCTTGCGTCAGGGTGACTTCATTACCACGTAAAGAAAAACCAGTTGCGGAGCACCAACAAGATTCGAATATGGAAGGATTTATTGTTGACAACCTACGAAAACGATTTAAGGACAACGAACTTTGGGTGTACACGTGTAATGTTAGGTCTTTGCAGCCTAAGAATCAGCAGAAGCCCTAGGCTGCTATAAAGCAGATATCATTGCTGTCTAGAAAATACGATGGGATGGGCCGGGCAAAAAGAGGATGAAAAACTGCGATATATTTACTATGGTGACTGCTACCGAGAAAACCAACAACGCAAGCCAGGAAGGGACAACATCTTTGGTGGATCGTAGATATTCAATAAATCCCTTTTATTGAATAGTTCTAGAAAATTAGATTTTGATATCTATACTAAGCATATGCGTGTTTTTTTGTGTGATATTAAAATTTTCCGTAGATTTTCTCTTTTTTTAAGAATATTGTTGCTGTTCATATTTATTATGAACGGTATGAGAAAGTCAATTTTGTTGATGTTAATTTTCTTAAATTTTATAACAATTGTCAGCTGCTAAATGAAAACATTAAATAATGCAGAATGGGAAAACAATGGTCTAAGTATAAAAAACATGAAAGCTTGAAATTCAATTAAGTGTACCATTTCTTTTTATATTCTCAGAATTTCAAATTAATCAATATCAATGCATCGATTGACATTTAACACATGAGTATGTGCTTTTCGTCAGCTATTGGATTAATATAGTAGCGTAGTCAGTCAATGTCCTGTCTAATAGTAAGAATAAATTAAATTCCCTGCCAGACTTTGTAAGGGAAGCTTGATCGAAAGAATATTCATTCACAAACATTCGAAAATTACCACAAAATCTTGTGTGAGTACCTAATTGTTTTTTATGACCCATTTAAACCTTTTTTTATAAAATCAAATCGATTACTTTCAATTTTTTTTATTTTGAAAACAGGATTTTTCAAACAAAAGAATAGCTAAAAGATTATGATGATGATTGTGGTAACATTATAAGTTCGATCCACATTCACAACGTTTATGAAACTATAATGGTCTTAGTCTTAGTCTTTTGTCCAAATAACCAACAAACGAACGAACAAACGAATGAATGAAAGGAATGCTTCAATTCAAACCAAATGAGCTACTTTAATGACGACAAGGACGACAAGGACACAAGGACAGAGCAGCAACCATCATGGCAGAGATTTAAATCGGAATTGGATTTAAAGAGGGTGGCAAATAAATACATACAAATATATTTGAAAGAAGATTTCAACATATACATATATAGCATTGAACCCTACCATGAATTGGATGGCTTGAGAGAGGTACCCTCTAAAAGTACATATATAGGAGGACTCAAATGAAATCTAATCAATTATAACGCAATTAGTGGTGAATTATGTGAGAGTTGCCGCAATTCAATTAGTCCTTGCTTGAGTTTTTGCCCGGGCCCGTTCATGGCCCTTCTTTAAGTTTTAGAAATTTATATATATACATGAAGAACGGATAACGTGATCGTGTTCTGTGGCCAAAGATTTCCTCAACCGTATAGTTTTCTTCATCATCGCTCTTGCGAAGGGTGACAGCATCAGCATCCGCATCACATTGAGAGACTCAAATGGAATTCAATCGAGTGTAGAGGATTTGGTAAATTGTGTGATTCTCATCGTTATCGCAGATGAGGTCTGGGTCGACTCAACTCAACACGATGCGATGCGCCTCATACTCACACCCATATGTATATCGACATAGAAAACTACGAATATAATTCTCCTTGAAAATACATATATTTTTCTCTTGCACAAGTACTATAATATGAATGAAAGCATGCCAACACTTCTTAAACTCATCGATATAAGAAGATTAATGACAAACGGAAGACGACATTATAATGATCCTAAAAGAGGGATTTCCATTCGCTTTGCGTCGTCGTCGACATCGTCTATGTGAAATTATAAGATGGCATTGCGGATTGCTGCAAAAATGCACTAATCAATAATTCATCATCAGAATATTAATGGTGCACTCCTCTGTCAAAAAAGGGGAGATTTAAGAATACAAAAAATGAATTCATAAGAGTTTTTAAAAACCACAAGTTTCATTAGTTAAATCTTTGAAATATGATGTAGGTATCTAAAGGGTTCGACACATGCCATCATAAGTACGTGGTTCTATTTCCATTGCAAATGACAAATTATCCGTAATTTTGTTTATGTCAATATAAGGTTATAGCAAAAACCATATTTATTTAAAAATGTGCTGGAGTAAACATTTTTTTCAAGCACTTTAAATTTAAAATATCGTTGTGAATATTTAAAAACTAAATTTGTTCTTATTACGAAGACCAATTATTTTTGTAAACAAAATTTGACACTGATAATATTCGAGGTTTTTTTAAAACTAGCATTGTTTTGTTGATTGCTCTTTTTATATTTCTCGAAAATGATCAATTTTATGAATGAAATCGATTTATTAAAGTTTATTTGCGTATCAAAAACAGACAATGTTACCTTCTCTAAGTAAGTTTTTGCAATGAGTCTGATTTGAAAAATTAAACATTTCGGCATTTCTTTATGTTTCAAGGTCCCTTTAATAAGAATCACAGTTTAAAAAAATATTAAAAAACAAGTTAGGAGCGAACCACACGATAGCAAGTTTTTATCAATTTTGTAGGTTTTCGTGTTTTTTTTTTTAAGTAGTACGTTAAGTTTTTCCAAAACATTAAATAATGTCCGACATTTTTAGTCCAAAAACAATTTATACCAATCTTCGTAGCATATAGAGACAAAAATTTAAAATATTATTGTCGACATACAGTAAATTTTTTATAAAAATACAAGTTTTTCATAAAAAATTAAATTTACAAAAAGTAGTACGCAAAATAGGTGAAAATTGATATTCAGTCCTCGATTTCTTGTGAACAAAGAAGATATTGACTTCAAATTAATTTCAATCATCCAATATGTATTTTTTTAAAATAAGAAATACAAACTTTTAAGAAACATGTACTACTAAAATTGGTAAAAAATTGGGTTTCGCCTTAGAATCACATTAACAAAAATGGATTTTTAAATTAAATTGTTGGTGATTTTAAATTTTGTATTAGAAAAATAAAACAAAACACAAAAACCAACAAACCTTTTAAGTAGCATCTAAACCACTTTTTTATAATTTTATCAGTTTGGTATCTATTAACAATACATAATTTAAAATTTAATGCAAGTCTATTGCATTATTGTTTCATGAGATATTTTAGGCTAACCACAATTGTCATATTTTTTAAAATTGCTATAGTAAAAAGCACTAGTCCAAAATTTTTGAGAGCTCTTTTTTTTCATCTTTCTGCATTGTTGTCTGCATAACAAAACTTATTTGAAGCCAATATCTCTCCTGGTTCTTGAGATATAGAGTACACATGCACGCACATGCATCTCTCTATATAAAAAATATTTAGATTCTAGGGACGAGAAATGTCAAAGTGTTCACTTCGTTACATCGAAACGATTACAATAACTTCCAATGGGAAGTATGACTGCTTAGCCGATCCTGATGGTATTCCCCGATAGTACTAAAAAAGTGTAGTAATGCTTTAGTTGAACCCCTTACGTTTTTATTCAAACTTTCTCTAAAAACAGGCAAATTTCCCAGTATATGGAAGAAGTCATTTCTAACACCAATTTTTAAGAAAGGTAACAAGTCGGATATAAGCAACTACAGACCCATTGCAAAGCTTTTGTGAAAAAAAGATCAACCGTTACTAATCTCCTTACATTCTCAAACATATGTTTAAACGCTTTAGAACAAGTTTATGAACTTGACTGTGTATACACTGACTTTTCTAAAGCTTTTGACCAACTTAGCAACGGAATTATTTTATTTAAACTTAAGGCTCTTGGTTTTAAACCATTTTTCTTTGCTTGGATTAAGTCATACCTTGAAAACAGATCCTACGAGGTAAAATTTAGAAATTGCCATTCTGAACCTTTTGTTGCTCAATCTGGTGTTCCCCAGGGAAGCCATCTTGGCCCTTTTCTGTTTATCCTGTCTATTAACGATGTATCGTCATGTCTACGCTCAAGTGAACTTCTCATTTTTGCTGACGATATGAAGATTTTCAAAATAATAAAGTCCAACCATGATCGTATTCTTTTACAAGCCGACATTGATAGTTTCACATTTTGGTGTGGGAAAAATAGCCTTTTACTCAACCCTTTAAAATGCCATACTATAACTTTCACTAAAAAACTAATTAGTAACGTGTTTGACTACTGTATATCACAGCAAAAACTCTGTCGTGTCTCCACATTTAAAGATTTAGGTGTACATTTCTGTTCCAACTTAGAGTCTACGCATCACATTAATTTTATTGTTAATAAGGCAAGTTCTATGCTTGGTTTTATAATACGCTGGGCAAAGGAGTTCAATGATCCCTATGTTACCCTTTCTTTGAATAATTGCCATGTTCGTCCTCATCTTGAATATGCTTCGCAGGTATGGACTCCCTATTACGAAATTCATAGAAAACGTATTGAATCAATTCAACATAATTTCGTTCGCTTTGCCCTAAAAGGTCTTCCTCGGGAAGATCCCTTAGATCTGCCTCCCTATGAACATCGTATTCTACTTCTTCAAATGCAATCTCTCCATCAAAGGCGTGTTAATAATGACTTAGTATTTTTTCATCAACTCATTAATTTTGAAATTGATGCACCTTATTTGCTTTCTTGTGTACATTTGAATTACCGGGGCGGAACTCATCACCTGCGCGCATTTGATTTTATACATATTGACTTCCATAGAACTAACTATGGGAAGAATTAAGCTTTAAGTCGAATGAGCATTTTATATAACTTAAACTGTTCATAGATAGATTTAAATTTAAATAAGGTGGGATTAAAGTCATTGTTTAGAACCAGTGCTCCACTATCGTGAACGTTCTCATTTGATTTTTTGTTCTGTAATAGTTAAATACTAATTTTGTTTTGTATTTTGTGCGTGTATTAGGCTATATTTGTATCATTTTTTTACTTACAACTAACACAACATGCACTTATGATGAGCCTCTGATCGTAGTTTGACGCTTGCTATAAGCTTACTACTTTCTGAAATTCTGAAGTTTAAAAAAAAAAAAATAACCTTTTTAGGAGCACAACATAATTTAGGTGAAGTTAATTTTTTAGTTATAATTTCGAAGTTGTCTTTGAGTTAATCTTGTTACTTTCGCTCCTTTGTTTAGTCTTAAAAAGGACAATAGGTTTATTAAAGCATTTGTGAAGGGCTTTTTAAAAATCTCTAGTTGCACCATTGTTTAAATGGTTACTACCCCGTGCCAAGCTCAGAAATCATCATGCAAATGAAAAAAAAGTAGACTAGTACGGAATATATTTTTAGATTAAAACAAAAATAAGAAAATATATCTTCAAAATTCGTAATTCATTCATTTATTTAATTTTTGTTTTATTTCAAAAGGTATAAATGTTTGTGTGTAGGTAAATATACGTAGGTACAGGTATATTTACTTAGCTCGTTTCGCTCCGTTTAATTTGTCAGATATTATTTTTTTCCCACGCTTTACAGGTACATAAATATGT
This sequence comes from Eupeodes corollae, assembly GCF_945859685.1. NCBI lineage: Eukaryota > Metazoa > Arthropoda > Insecta > Diptera > Syrphidae > Eupeodes > Eupeodes corollae. The sequence continues at coordinate 134,974,681 of NC_079147.1, forward strand.
ATGAATATATTTGTGTGTATAACAACAACAACCCTTTTGAAAGGAGGAAAAATATATTTTACACACAAACCGTAAACTATTCAACTTAATTGCTGGGCTCGTCCTTTTGCTGCAAAAATAAAATTCAAACAAAAAAATATATACAAAACAAAAAATATATGCAACGCAAAAAAAAACGCCTTCCTAAAATCTTCTATCTCATGCGGAAATAAACTATTTTCATCCTCCAGATATTTTTTTTAATACCTACTATGAAAAACCATGGAAAGAGCGTTCTGCTGTGATTTTTTATTTATATATTTTCCTCTAGTTTCATGACGATATAAAGAGACGAATCCAGGGCTGAATTCACTCTATTGACCTTTTTATGAAAACCCATTTATTTAAATTTTAGTAAACTTGTTGACTAACAAATTTCAACAAAAAGAAGTTTAAAAAAGACAAAAAAAATTGTTTTGATATAATAGCCCTTTAACTTTTATTTAACACATATCAAATCATTTCGAGGAACAATCAACAGTTGAATCTTTTGTTTGATGTGCATTGTACCTTAAGTTTTTCAAGAGGATCTTAGCTCACAATTCAAAAAAATGTTTAAACAATGTATCAAACAAAAATAATGAAAGTTATTAATGAATGAATTAAAACAATAGCTTCGATTTTGAGGAGGAATTTCGTGTAAAAATACTACATTTTTAATTTCATTATTTTGAAAATAAAATTGTGTAGGTAAACCTAAGTTAAGTAATGATACATTTTAGAAGTAACGGGTTATCCATTTGCGGTTTCAAAAGTAAAGCTCTTGAATTTAACATATGTCAAACTACGTTGTTAAAATATTTTTTTTTGACTGAAAGTCTGACATTTAGGAAAATGGATCTCTTAACTATCACACCATGCATACAAATTTTTCAAACCTACTAAAATAAAATGGCGATTCTGCCACAGCCACATATCGTGGTTTAAGAGGAGATTATGATTTACATAATCGTCCAACTACGCAAGTTGTGAAGAAATTTGAAGAGACTAGATTGGTATCAGATATTGTTAGGTCTGTGTCGTATCGGTTGTACTACTATAGTCGTTCTAATTTAATGATGAATATCTTTTCACACTTGGATCTAACCTACCCCCATATGCAGATAAACCTTTAACTCTTGAGCACTTAAAAACTTACATTCGTCACGACATGGCTGAGATGCCGCCCAATATGTCTCAAAAAGTATTTTAAATTACCTCAAAAGAATCGATGCTTGCAACCATTCGTGTGGTGGTCATTTAAAATATGTATTGTTTCACACATTATGTCAACGTTCAACCTTTATAATAAAAAAATATAATAAAAAAAAACAAATATTCTATAAGTGTTTTATATACGTTTACTTTTGAAACCGCAAAATGGATAGCCCGTTAATTTGTAAGTAATCTGAACATATAGGTTCATCTGTTTACTGAATTTTCTTGAATAAAATATTTGTACCTATGAATTAAATATAAAATGTCTTTTTCAAATAAACTGTTGATAATGCTTTGCCTTTTTTATCTTAAAGTATTTTCTACGTCAAAATTACGATCAAAGCTGATTAATAAAAGATTCTAAATAAATATTGCTAGTTTTATTATTGTAAATATTGAAATGTTTTTTGTTTTTCAATTCAATGCTTTCACTCTCATTGGCTGCTTCCGTTTCGAATTGTAACCAAATACCAGTTGCATCTAATACAAAGTTTACAAATTCATATCATCCCGGTGATGAACATAATAAATTTAAGCATCATTAGATCTATTCTTTTCTTAAACATCATTAAAATCTCCTGGATACTATTTATATTTGGAAATAGGATCTTCGGTAATCTTTTTTTGGCATATTCATTACTTTTAAACTTCAGTTTTAAGGACCTTGCACTTTCGTTTTTTGCGGCTCATCATTTCTGAATATATTTATTGGTCGTTGAAAAGCCAAAGTTTATTTCCAGCGTTTCTTCCTGAGGCCCTTTAGAAAATTTCAGTTTTATAATACCATACTCGCGTATAACCTCCAGGTCCAGTTCCAGGCCAGACCACCTAAGAGCTTCAATTTTAAATCAATTACAGATGTCGTTTTCTACCAACGCTTGTGAAATTGCCAGTGTAGTCCGACTGAGTAGCTCTATGAAGCTTCTATAATTAAGCGTTTCTCGCAGTAAATTGTATTCAATCTGTTCCCAATGATTGCAGTTGCTTTTTTTCTGCTGAAAAAGGATTTTCCTGGTGTGTTTTTAATTTCTAGTCTTTTAGTGGTGGCAGATGAATACTTACTTAAGGACCCGAGGTAGAAAAAATCCTTAACTATCACAAAGTTACGTCTGTCAATGGTGACGTTCTTTCTTGATGGCAGCATATACTTTGGTTTTTTCTCAATGCTGACAAAAAAACATTTACATCAAGCCGAGTCGTCAGTATACCCGCTAGCGGTTGGGCCTCTATTGTCAATTTGGGAGCTCTCACTCTGGCACATGACACCTTGTCTAAAGCCTTTTTTGACATAAAAAGGTTCTGCTAAGTCGTTTCCAATCTTTTGTGGAGCAGCGTGAGTTCTCCATGGTCATCCTGCACAAACGGTCGAGTTTGGCAAGGATACCAAAACTAGACATGCTTACATACATACAGCTTGTCCCCGTAGATGCTGTCATATACGGGCTTGAAATTGATGTAGAGATAGCGGGTGTCGTTTTATTAAATTCCCATAGGAAGTTATTGTAATGGGTCCGATTTGTCAAATTGAAAATTTTGACATTTCTCGACGTTTCAAGGTCCCTAGAGTCGAAATAAAAGATTTTTAGAAAGATGTCTGTGCGTGCGTGTGTACGTACGTTTGTACGTCCGTACGTCCGTATGTCCGTACGTCCGTACGTCCGTACGTTCGCGACGTTTTTTTCGTTGTCCATAGCTCAAGAACCAGAAGAGATATCGACTTCAAATAAATTTTGTTATACAGATAATAAGGCAGAAAGATGCAGAAAGGGCTCTCAAGAAAATTGCGTGGGTGGTTTTTTTACTATAGCAGTTTGAAAAAATGGTGAAAATTTTGGTTAACCCTAAATATCTTACGAACCAAAAACGCTAAAGACTTGAATTAAATTTTATATAATAGATTGTAACGTGATACCAAACAGGTATATTTTTTGAAAAAAATCAATATAACGGTTTTTTTTTTTAAATCAATAAAACTGAAAAAAAAAATTTGTCACCTCCAAAATTTTACGACTGAAATATGATTTCATCTCTAAAACAATTTTGTGCAACGAAGAATAATGTTTTTGACATCTGATAAGATTTTGAGAAAAATCTAATTGACAGTTTTTTTATAAAAAATAAAAATCTAAAAAAAAACATTATTCAAAGTTCGTAAAAATTGAATATCGATTCAAATATCTTTTCAAAAACTTGAAATTAAGGCTTCAATTTTATTTTATCTTATAAGAAATATTGTTTTCAACATTCTGAAAAATTTTGAGAAAAATCGAATTGACAGTTTTTTTTACAAAAAAATAAAAACCTAAAAAAAAAATGTATAAAAGTTGGTAAAAATTTATTTTCGACTCAAATATCTTTTCAAAACTTTGAGATATTGGCTTTAATTTACTTTTATCTTTCAAAAAATTTTGTTGTCAACATACAATTAAAGTTTGAAAAAAATCGAATTGACAGTTTTTTTTACAAAAAATAAAAACCTAAACAAAAAATTTATAAAAGTTGGTAAAAATTGATTTTCGACTCAAATATCTTTTCTAAACTTTGAGATATTGGCTTTTATTTACTTTTATCTTTCAAAAAATCTTGTTGTCAACATTCAGTTAAAGTTTGAAAAAAATCGAATTGACAGTTTTTTTACATAAAATTAAAACCTAAAAAAAAAAAATTATAAAAGTTGGTAAAAATTGATTTTCGACTCAAATATCTTTTCAAAACTTTGAGATATTGGCTTTTATTTACTTTTATCTTTTAAAAAATCTTGTTGTCAACATTCAGTTAAAGTTTGAAAAAAATCGAATTGACAGTTTTTTTACAAAAAATAAAAACCTAAAAAAAAAATTATAAAAGTTGGTAAAAATTGATTTTCGACTCAAATATCTTTTCAAAACTTTGAGATATTGGCTTTAATTATCTTTTATCTTTCAAAAAATTTTGTTGTCAATATACAATTAAAGTTTGAAAAAAATCGAATTGACAGTTTTTTTTACAAAAAATAAAAACCTAAACAAAAAATTTATAAAAGTTGGTAAAAATTGATTTTCGACTCAAATATCTTTTCAAAACTTTGAGATATTGGCTTTTATTTACTTTTATCTTTCAAAAAATCTTGTTGTCAACATTCAGTTAAAGTTTGAAAAAAATCGAATTGACAGTTTTTTTACATAAAATTAAAACCTAAAAAAAAAAATTATAAAAGTTGGTAAAAATTGATTTTCGACTCAAATATCTTTTCAAAACTTTGAGATATTGGCTTTTATTTACTTTTATCTTTTAAAAAATCTTGTTGTCAACATTCAGTTAAAGTTTGAAAAAAATCGAATTGACAGTTTTTTTACAAAAAATAAAAACCTAAAAAAAAAATTATAAAAGTTGGTAAAAATTGATTTTCGACTCAAATCTCTTTTCAAAACTTTGAGATATTGGCTTTAATTATCTTTTATCTTTCAAAAAATTTTGTTGTCAACATACAATTAAAGTTTGAAAAAAATCGAATTGACAGTTTTTTTTACAAAAAATAAAAACCTAAAAAAAATGTATAAAAGTTGGTAAAAATTGATTTTCGACTCAAATATCTCTTTAAAAATTTTAAGTATTGGCTTTAAAGTAATTTTATCTCATAAGAAATATTGTTGGTAAAATTTTTAAAAAATCGAATTGACAGTTTTTTTTTACAAAAAATAAAACTCTAAAATAAAACAATACCAAGTTTTACTTGGTAAAAATTTACTTTCGGCTCAAACAGCTTTTCAAAACTTAAAAATATTGGCTTGAAACTTATTTTATTTCACAAAAAATATTGTTTTCGATATTCAGTAATTTTAATATAAAAATCCAACAGTCCGTTTTTTCATATAAAAAATAAAATCTACAAAAAGAGTACGCAAATTTGGTAAAAATTGATACGAGTACATAAAGACAAACTTTTAAGCAAGACAAATCGACAGACGGGATGGGAAGTTATCAGTGTGGGTCGCATCCCAGCCTCTTTTGTTGTTATGTTTTTTTCCAGGATCTGTTGTAATTTGTTCATAGACTGTGGACTTTACTGATATAAAACACAATGATAAGGACCTATCATGTTATTGACAATGGGCTTCAGACGTTTACATATTAAGCGATGTTAAGTAGACTGATTCCTCTGCAGTTGGTGCAGTTTGGAGGGTCTTCTTTTTCAAGTATCCAAATGCATTTCGAGTTTTTAATTTTGTTTTCAGTTTCACTAAATGAAGTTTACCTAATTTAAAATTTTTGTTTTTAAGACTTTTTAGTTAGCAGATTTACTAGTAAACACTTAGCGCTTTTAAAACTTTGAAAAACCATTTTAATTACAAAAAAATTAATGGAGCAACTTTAAATTAGCGTTTTTATATTCTAGAGAGGAATAGCTCCGGTGTATGGATTTACGAACGCAAGATTTTTATTTCAGCCCTGGAATATATAGAAAGCTAAAGTTAGATACAAAAATGACAGTATGTGTGTTTTTGAAAATGAAAAGCTTCAACCTGTTTAGTTTAGGGACCATCAGGATGAAAGAGAACCATGGCATAGTTATTTATGCGCCGTGCACTACAGTACACAGGAGTAGTTTCCTATTAAGGACATAAAATAAATGCATACACAAACAAAATTCCTACTTAAATATTTTCTCATTTTTTTAAACAAGAAAATGAACAAAGCTTGTTTTTTGCTTGCTTGTAAGGAAAAAAACTAAACAAACAAATATTATGATACCTATAGCACGTTGCAGCATAAACTCTGTATACCTGTAAAGCGTTATGTAAGGATTCCTTAAAGCAGTTTAATTAATAAATATGTCTATTGGAAAGGCAAATGAGCGTATATTTATGTATTTACAAACAAACAACACTTTCTAAGGTTCTTGCTTGCTATATTAAATGTGTATAATATAGATTGGAAAGAGAAATTTTTTAACACTCATCTCATAATCAAATAATGATAAAGAGGCCTAAGAAACTAATGTTTTTGTTCCTTTTAGTCATATATTCAGTCAGCTAGTGTGCCTAATAGAGGAATTTGAAACTAAATCAAAATGAAAGTTGAAGAATCTCCATATCCCTTTCAATTGTAACAAGGCATTTACAATTGACAGCCTTTAACCCGAATTTCTCCATAGCTCGTACTTTTCGCCATATTTTTGCATTTCACTCATTTTTAAATACAAAAACCAAACTCTCAGTCGAAATCTCTCTAAGTCGAAATTCCCTATAACTCAAACAAATTCCTAAGATTTTATTTTTTTTAGTTTATTTTAAAGGGAACCTAATTATTCGTTTGGTAGGTAATGCATTCTACATGTGAGGGAAATTCGTATTTTGTACAATTCAATGCTAACTTTCAGATAAATTATAGCTAGAAGATAAGCGAATACATTAGATTTTGTCACGAATATTCGATTAATTAAAGAAATTGAGAGGGGAGTTAAAAATAAAAAGTACATTTCTAAAGATTTTGGTGTCCCAAGAGTACTCTTTCTTCGATATGGACTGAAAGAGAACAATTAAGAACTCGGCAAGATTATGCTAATGCTAATATTAGTGGTCACCTTAAGCGGAACAATAGTTCAACCGATGAACATGGGCATTATACAAAGTTTATAAGCTTATTATAAACGCCGTATACTAACCAAGATCTTAAAATTTTGAGTAACCAAAAAAGAGGACTAAAAGATAACTCTCCTAGACTGTGTATACCAGGTTTAAAAGGCGTGGTAACAGGATGTAACTGATTCGACAATTGAAAATTGTTTAGAAAAGTCTGGCTTAAGGGACGAAACATGGCACCATGATAACCATATTGTGGGTGTTAATTGGAGAAGAGAAGAATGTAATAGAAAATATAGTCAAAATATTGCAGACAGAAGATGCACCAGATGAGGTTTAAAATAGCCTTTATAAAATAGAGTATTTTTTTAAAAGAATGAATACTCCAGCCAATATGATGTATCAATCAAAAATTACTATTTTTAAAAAATAATTTCATGCAGACAATAATGAATTAACGAGCCATAGAAGTTGTTTATTAATTAAGTTTATTAAATTCCCATAGGAAGTTATTGTAACCGTGAGTGTGTATGTAGGTTCGCGAAGTTTTTTTCGTTGTCCATAGCTCAAGAACCAGTAGAGATATAGACTTCATAAAAATTTTATTATAAAATTTTACGAAGAGAAAATGATTTTTTCTCCAAAATAACTTTCTGCAACGGAGAGTAACGTTTTTGACTTCTGGTAAAATTTTGAGAAAAATCGAATGGACAGTTTTATTTTTATAAATATAAAAAAACATTACTCAAAGTTCATAAAAATTGATTTTTGACTCAAATAACTTTTAAAGAATTTAAAATTATAGCTTCAAAATAAGTGTTTCTTATAAGAAATATTGTTGTCAACATTCGGTATAGCTTTGGGAAAAATCCAAAAAACCTTAAAAAAATAATAAAAGTTGGTAAAAATTGATTTTCAACTCAAATATCTTTTCAAAAATTTGTGATAAAGGGTTCAAAATAACTTAATTTAATAAAAACTGATTGCTTTTATCATTCAGTTTTTTCATTACAGTCAGTTTTTTCATAAAAAATTAAAATCTACAAAAAAAATTCTCAAATTTTGTAAAAATTGATGTTTGGGTCTCTTTATTTCGTGAATAATAGAAATCATTGACGTCAAATTAATTTAATTCATCCAAAATGTATTTGTTTATATTAGAAATAAAAACTTTTAAGAAGTGCTACTTAAATTGGTAAAAAATTGTCAACAAAAATAGATTTTGTAATCAAACTAATTCATTAAATGCAAAATATTGTTGGTAAATTTTAAATTTTTAAGAATAATTCAATTAACAACTTTTTTAACAAAAAACGAAAACCTAACAAAATTTAACCTGGACAAATCGCCAGACGGGATGGGAAGTTATCAGTGTCTGTTACATCTTATAAATCAATACAAATATATAATAACCTCTCTAACTCAATTTTTATTTTAAACCCGCTCTAACTCGAACTTATTATGACATCCCGTGATAGTTACACTTAGTCGAAGTAAACTGTATTTAGCATTAACTTAAATTTTATTGTAATAATGTGTATATCTACTAATGAGTATTCGATACTGCCTTAAAGTTTCTTAGACGACTACAATTAATTTCGAAACTCCCCCGGGGCAATATCTCTTTGGAGTCGATTTCGTTTACTGTACTTACAGCAAACACAATCACATTTAAGGTACTAGAATTGCTTCTCAAACTACATATTTTATAAGTCATCAATGGTTTTAAACATTGATTGTTTAAGCTTTAATAATCTAATTAAAACGTGTTGTTGAAAAATTTTAATTTTGTAATTTAATGATGATTTTGAAAAAAAAACGAGTACTACTGTCTTTTGAGTATAGATATAATAAGCATTAAAGTACTTCCCATTTCTTCGAAATCTATTTATAAATTGTTATACAATGAACTTTTTTAAATAATCGTAATGTTTGTTTTTCTTGTTTTTATTTTATAAAAACAACAATCGGCTTGCAGCTATTATACCTTACCTAATCCTCTTTTTCCACAAGATGCAATTTTAAAAGAAAGTCTTCTTTATAATTTATTTTAATCGTTTCTCTTGCTTTTCATTTTCTATTCCAACACCCATATTTTTCTAACACTGATATTTGTTTTCTACAAAATAGAGCCTTGTTTCTATTTGAATTATACTATTTTTGTGTTTTGTGTGAATGTTTTTGTTACTTTTTTTTTGTTGGTCGAACACCCACTATCTATCAACAAAATGTCTCTCTAAAATCTTGTCAGAGTGTTGACGCCTTTGTTTTCACGCACTCAAGATATACACAAAGTTTTCAGAAGTTTTTGCTAGATTTCCTATACACGCTGTGCCACAAAATGGAGTGATTCCATCCCCGAAAGCAAAACAAAAAAGTGGATAGAAGTTCTTTTTTGTTTTGTGTTTTTTTTTTTGTTTATGTTGTTGTTGTGTCAAGCATTCGTGCTTGAATTCTAAACTTAAGGGAAGTTATAAGATCCATGTAAGAAAAAATTAAGTTCACAATTAACTTAAAAGATGAAAGGATAATCCTTAAAATAGACCTTTTTGGTGCAGAAAACAGGTAAACAAAAATTCTTTTGATGACATATGTATGTACATATGAAGAAGGCTTTTAAGGGATAAAAAGGTTAAAAGATTGAAATTCCAACAAAAAACAATTAAATGAAGAGGTACTTATCTTAGATTAAAAATCGAAGTGACCATAGCGTTTTAAGAATGAACAAGTACAGAAGTATACACGATGGGCCTTGGTTATTTTTGATACTTTTTTTAGATGCGAGTTAGTGAGGAGTTAAAATTGTTACTAGGATTTTAATACATGGTTGTTACCACTTGTTTTTGATAAATAATTTGCAACTTCGTACCATGGAATTATTCGACTTGAGACATGTATTCTAAGTTATGGAATATAATTTATTTTTTCTTGTGGAGGTTTTTGTTCTTCGTCCTGGATTAACTAATCTCCTTTTAAGTTAAGCTTAAGAGCATAGATGTGCCATTATGTTTAAATAAAATAACTTTAAAAGACATCTCATTAAGTTTAGTTTTTTGTGTATATGTATTAAATATAAGTGTAACGTGCAATTATAAACATTCATCGGATTAACACGAACTCTTCCTGCAATCCATGGTTTATTTGCGTTTGTTCGTACTTTTATGCTGGACTTTCAATAAAATTTAAATTCGTTATTTTGTTTTATTTCAATTAGGAATAAATTAATTGACAGTTTTTTCACCAAATGACAAACCAAAGCTGAGGGACATCCTTTTTCATTCATTCATTTATTTTTCTCAAGCTAATTTTTTTTTCGCAAAATTTGATCATTCATAAGTCTAAAAATGTATAATAACAAACTGATGCATAATTTTAAATGTAAGTCCTGAATTATATTTTTTTATTCAAAGAGGAAAAATAACTCTGACAAATTTAATGTTTAACTTAAAACCTTATTAACTTCCCGTAGGAAGTTACTCGTATTGTAATCAATCCGAGTTGTCGAAGTGGAAAAATTACATTTTTCGACGTTTGAAGGAAGTTATAAGTTCGTTCGTTTGGAAAGCTTTTTGATCGATTTCAAATAAATTTTATTATACAGATAATAACACAGAAAGATACAGACATGACTTTATCCAAAATATATCACGAACCAATAACGCTAGTGACTTGAATTTATTTTAAATTAAATATTGTGACATAATACGGCACTTGTATAATTAAAAAAAAAATCAATTAACTAAGTTTTTTATAAATGGAACACAAAAATTAAACAAAATAATTGTCACCTTCAATGTTTTAGGAAGAAAGAATAAGCTTGCATCTAAAATAATTGTATGCAACGAAAAAAATTTGAGAAAACCCGAATAGAGATTTTTCTTTCAAAAAATAAATACTAAAAAAAAAAAATAAAAAAATTGATTTTCGACTCAAATATCTTTTCAAAAATTAAAGATATTGTGTTAAAACTAATTTCAACTCCTAAAAAAATGTATTACTTTTTTAAATTCTGTGAAATTTTTACAAAAATTCATCTGCCAGTATGTTATTCCAAAAAACGTTGATTATTTTAGTTCAATTGATATAAATCAAAGTCATTGTAGAAAGCTTTAAATTCCATTGACTTAGTCAAAGTATAGGTTATAGGTTAACAGAAAAGTGGGAAACCAAAATACTGTCTTCTATCTGAACGCAAAGCAGACGAATTCTTCGTGCAGTTTCCAACAACCAAACCATACCCTTTATATATTAAGATATTATCCTTAACCAAAGAAAAAAAAAACAATAATTGAAGTTTGTGTAACGTTGAAAGACTTTGCATATCAATGAGGAACGACAAGTAAGAGACAACAGTTTCTAGAAAACAAAACCGTGGATAAACTATTTTCCCTTCTATTCTATGTTTATTTTTTCTATTTTTTGAAGCAAAAACTTTTAAGGAGAAAGTTGCCTTGGAATAACAAAACACGAGTGAATACTCTGAATTGAAGCATTTCATCCTTTCGTTCGGTTTTGCCCTGTGAATGAAAAGTCACAAGCACTTAATTGAAAATACTTTAAGACAATTTGCTTCATTTTCTTCTTTTTTTTTTTAAACTTCTATTTGATGCGGAGGCGGCTATAGGGTGGTTTTTAAAATGAAATACCTACACAGTTCAATGTTGGTTGGATGATGGGTATGGATATGGGGCTACGTTGCAAAAGGGCGGGGGTTAATTCATTAAAGAATTTTTGAAAGTTTTTTGTAATTTTATCATTATATTCCTTGGATAGGGGACAAAACATTACCCCAGGATATATTTAACATCAAAGTTCGGTAATTATTATCTTAATTGAAAACTTTTTTCTATTTTTTTATGATTTTTTTTTTCTAAACAAAAAAATGGATAGATAAGTATCTATACCTATTAAAAAGGGGAGAAGATTAATTGAGTGCAAACGAAAATATTAAAAAAGAAGCAAATTGTTAAGAATGATGAGAAGATATATACAATCATCAATATCAATTTATAATTTGAATAAATAAAAAAGGTTATAAAAGAGACAAAGCTTCGTAGAGATATCTAATTTGCACTGGGTGTGTACGTTTTAGTAATTGACTTTACTTTTATATGACACTTTCAATCCAAGACCGACTTAGACTTTAAAGAAAAAAGTCAAATATGTCCATAGCTACATATCGCTAGTAAGTGATATATATACACAAATATACGCATTACTACAAAGATGATCTCTTAAAATAAAAAAAATTTTAATCCCTTTTCAAAATATGAATTAAAAATATTTTAAATCCACGATACTTCTTTGAAAAAAGATCAGAAGTAAATTTTTATTTAAAAGCAAAGTGAGTAAGAGAAGTACAAAGCCGATTTTCAAACTAAACTTATAGAACACATAATATAAAGTAGTATGGTTTGTTATTATTGTTATCAATAAAATATTATTATTGTTGTTGTTAATAACTTCCCATAGAAAGTAACTGTAATCTTTAACTTTCATGGCCCTTAGAACCTAAATAAAAGATTTTTGTTTGTGTCCGTAAGTCAATACGTTTCTATACGTCCAATCGATCGTGACTCTTTTTTCGTCGGCCATATTTCAAGAACCGTTAGAGATATCGACGTCATATAAATTTAGTTTTACAGGTAATAACGTAAAAAAATGCAGAATGAACTTTTACAGAAAATTTAGTGGATATTCGGTTAAGCCGAAATATTTCTCTAACCAATAACGCTAGCGACTTTAAATACATTGGAACGTGATACCGTATTAGGTATGAATTTTAAATTTCAGCTAACAGTAAAACCGAAAAGCTGTATTTGTCATCTCGAATATTTTGAGTACAAAAAATTATATTACCTACAAAATAATTGTGTGTATCAGAGAATAAAAAATATTTAGAAAAATTGTAAGGTATTACAATTTTTTGTAAAAATCTAAAAACCTAAAAAAAACAATAATAAAAGTTGGTATACATTTATACATACATCTCAACACAAATATCTTGGAAATATTTTAGGAAATATTCATAGTCATATTTTGAGCTCGAGTCTATTTGAACTGGGGTCTATATTTAACATACAGTTTTGTTAAATTGTAAGCAGGTTTAAGGTATATTCCAATACAATTTCATTTAAACCCATAAAAACCCGACTTGTAGAGAGGAACAAAATCAAATGTGTTAGCCGGAGAACCTATTAAATCATTGAAACTATTTACTTACTGTTAATTAAGAATTTTCATAAAAGTCGTTATAAAAAAATAATTGATTATTTTGGTACAGTAACTACTATGTCAGTTTCATGAAAAGACTTGGAAAAACACGGATATTTATAAACTTTTAATTGAATTTCAATCGAAGTTAAATTATAAAATTTACAGTTTTTTTATCGAATCAATACATTTCATACAAATCTTCATCATATTTGCCAAAATTGTTACACAAAAGCGGTATGAACTGATGTTCGATGCGAATAGCTCGTGAACAAATTATTTCATTCTGAAAAAATTGTGTTATTAACGTTAGATATTTTCTAAGAAAAATTTTATTAGTATTTTTTTTTAAGAAATAAAAACTTTTAAGAAAGTCTTCTAAAATTGGTTTTGATTAAAATGTTGTTGCTATATTTTAGTTTTTTTTTATAAAAAAAATCCATGCGATACGTTTTTTTACCAAAAAAAGAAAAACTAAATTAATAATAGAAAACCAAATCGACAACCGGGTGCGGATCTCGGCTTCTAACTTACGGTTTCTTTAAAACCGCCATTTTAAATGTATATTATATTTTTTGTAAAAAGATAACCTTTTCTCGTTTAAACATAAGCGGTTATTTACAATTCTGCTAAAGTTTGACTCAAAAGCACTATAAGTGCGAGTTAAACTACTTAAGAGCTTGAATAAAGCTTTTCGGTAAGCCATTAGTGATATGACACATAACCAATTGAAATATAAATAAGAGGATCTTTTGCAACAAACTCGGTATTACCGGTCATTTATAAGCCATTGTTCCTCTAGAAATTTGTAAAGCTCATAACTAATAAGCGTTAATTGGTCTATAATTTGAGAGATATTTGATTTAGGCCAATTCTGAAAATGTTCCTTCTGCACTAACTAAACTAACTTCATCCTATAATTAGAAAATTCTTCGAATACTGATTTTGTCGTACTTTTTTTTAAGCAAAATTAAACAAAAAAAACGATTCGTTATCTTCTGCAGAAAGCGAATGCTTTCAAAATAGAAGATATGTACTTAAAGCTTATGATTGCATTTTATTAGATTAACAAACTGATGAAAGGTTTTCAATTTCTTAGTTTATAACATTTTACATTGACAAAGGGATATTTGAATATTATCATGCGAATATCATAAGTTCAAGTCGAACCTTAAAGGAAACTATATGCATACAATTATTTATCAATAAATCAAAGTAAATTTGTATAAGAATGTTTTGTTTTGAGTTCTTAGACAGCATTTTAACATAAGTAAAATATAACGTTTCGCTTGCAATAAAAAGAAGAAATTATGCTATTAACAATAGCCGCGTTTTATTATCACCATGATCTGATCCGGATCTTGGATTTACATGCATTACAACAACAACACAAGATCCTGCTTTGTGTTTGGATCTCAATTTGAGATCCAAAATTTAATTCTTTTTTTCACAACAAGGAGCGCTCTATCATTGTGATTTCACATGTAAATGTTGGTATCATTGCAAACAAATTAAATAAAACCTGTATTGCCATATAAACATTTTAATTTGACTGAAATAAAATATTCTTTTAAATAAAAAGCGAGAAGCTTTATATTTATTTATTTGGTATATAATCCATGAAATAATTAGATATTTTAACAAAACTAATTAATTGGTGAAATTCAAATAATTAAGTCCAAAAAAATGTATATTTGACATAATTTATGGGTAATATTTTGCCCAAAAAAAAGGAACAAAAAAAAATCATTGAGCAAAATGTTCTATGGGCAACTCTGCTTTAAATGTCAAAAAAACATAAATAAAATCGAGAAAGCTGCAGCAGAAAAAAATGTTGAAAATACTTTTACATGAGAATTTTTTGAAATAATTCTTTTAATTGAAAATGGTTGTAAGAAACATTTAGGTGACATAAATTAGAACTCAGAACCGTCTAAACCATCTCAATGAAGAGAGTAGTTTTGAAATGACAGTGGTTTGTATGTAACACTTCCAAGAATTTCGAGAGAAAATCATACAAAATTCTTAAAAGTGTTACATACAACCCACCGTCATTTTAAAACTACTCTCTTAATTGGGATGGTTCAGACGGTTCTGAGTTCTAATTTATGTCACCTAAGTGTTTCTTACAACCATTTTCAATTTAAAGAATGACTTTAAAAAATTCCCATGTAAAAGTATTTTCAACATTTTTTGATTCTCAAAAAAAAGTTAAAACAATTTTTTGATGGAAATTTTTTGAAATAATTTTTTGAATTTAATAGAGTTTACGGAATCAGTTAGCAGACATAAATTAAAACTCCGAACCGTTTGAACCATCCCAAAGAAGAGAGTAGTTTTGAAATGACGGTGGGTTGTATGTAACACTTTTAAGAATTTTGTATGATTTTCTCTCGAAATTCTTGGAAGTGTTACATACAAACCACTGTCATTTCAAAACTACTCTCTTTATTGAGATGGTTTAGACGGTTCTGAGTTCTAATTTATGTCACCTAAGTGTTTCTTACAACCATTTTTAATTTAAAGAATGATTTCAAAAAAATCCCACGTAAAAGTATTTTCAACATTTTTTGATTTTTGTGATTTGCACATTTTCAGAAGTTGTGGAGCTACAACTGGAACTTGAATCATCATGGATAAGATTCAATAGGGATAACATTGAATTCTTTGATTCTTCGCTTTCATCACTTTCAAATAAAAACTGCAAATTATAAAAGTTTTTAAAAGAGAAAAGAAATACAAATTAAAATGAATACTTCGATCAACCACAGCAGCTTCCATTTTGGGTATTTGTTTATATTTTGTTTGCTTCGAAATGTCACTTTTGAAAGAACGAATTTGACACTGCTACCAAACTTTAAATAATGAAAAATATGATGATCCAATGCTGTTTTATTATCATGATCTGATCCGGATCAGATCACGGTGATAATAAAACGCGGCTAATGAAAAAAGATATCAGTCAAATGCATTCAAAAGTAAAAGCTTACATGAAACAACATTCTTCGCACTATAAAACTTCTTATAGGAAAACCTTTCAAAATTACTATTAATTACTATTACTATTTGTTGCCAAACCTGGCAGCACTAATTTCGATTGACATCAAAAAATGACAGATCGTTAGCGCGCCCTGAATTCTTGCAAATTCTTTCTTTCTCCATCTTACTATTGATTGGTTAAGACCTGCCTTCGATCGTTAAAACCTCGTGGCTTAGCGATCAAATAAAGTTATCTTTCCTTAAGAAGCAAACTAATTGTAAGTTAATTATACTTATTATAAATACACATGTACATTGTACATACATAAATGTATAAAATTAATATATATATATATAATATTCTGTAAATATATTCTGTAGGAATAAAAGTTTTCCCTTCAAGAACCAGAAAGCTGTTCAATTATTAAAGGAAGGATATCTCCAACAAATCTTTTATTCAATTAAGACGCCCTGAGCAGAGTGTTTATTACCGACAGCATCAAGCCCTCAGCGCTACCATTGAATTCATCGCCATTGGAGTCTATCTCCTCACCACTGAGTCCACCATCACCAGCAACGAACGTGTCAGCATTAGCACTGAGTTCATCGCTACCACCGACGTCCCTGTTCCCAGCATATATTCCAGCATCGGCAGAACTGATTTTATCACCACAAGCATTGAATTATTCATCACTGGCACTGAGTTTATCATCGCCATCGCATTCTACATCCTCATCAGCTCACCACAGTGAGACCATAACCTATCATCATCCGTTTCATTACGGCCAGCATAGATCTTATCACCGCCAGCATTGCATTATTCAACACTGGCACTGGGTTGATCATCGCCATCGGATTGTACATCCTCACCAGTTTATTACAGACATTAAAATCTTCAAACGCGCCCTCGCACCTCATTATACGTTCCATCAGGGCCAGCATCAAGCTATTCACCACCAGCACCGAGCTCATCAATATCGGCGTTGTTTTCATCACCGCCAGCATCGATTCACTCAACGCTCGTACAAAGCACAACATCGACATCAGCATCTGCAATTCCAACAGTGTCTCCACGTCATCGTCATCAACAAAACCCGAAGGACGTAAGGTAAGTTCAAGTAGAAACGTAGTTATTATTATTTTCTCTATCTCTGCGTACTATTTATAAGAAAGCTCAATAAAGGTTAGAATTAAAATGGTATCTGATTTCGGGAACGAATTATTTAACTGTAAGTCCTGTACGAACGTCGACAATGACGAAATGGTACAATGTGATACCTGCAATGACTGGCACCATTTCAGTTGCGTAGGTGTGACCGCCGACATAGAAGATAAAGAGTGGAATTGTGCAAAATGCAAGCCACCGAACCCAGAAAATACCTCGAACGACGAACCTCCCTTAGAGCCTCTCCACGATTCGAACGACAAACCTCCCTTAGGGCCTCTCCACGATCATAACACCCCTGCCTTTGGTGCTAATGATCAAGGAAATACGGCTAGCTCTTCTAAACCTTCAACACAAGTACGTAAATCTTCACTTTTAAAAGAACGCGCTCTTATCCTTGAACAACTAGAAGAGGAAAGACGTATGAAAGAGCAAAGGGACAAGGAGTACATAGACAAAAAATATGCAATGCTTCGACAGCTAGAACTTGAAACTTCCGACAGTGATGCTGGTGAGAACCAATTAGACGATCAGCATGAGAAAGCTCCTATTACCATTCGCGTTCGTGGTTCGACTCCAGTATCACGTAATGCTGAAGGCTACTCATCAATGAAAAAGCCTAGCAACCAATCCACTCGAAAACCGATCAAAGAGGTTACCCACGACAACAACAACTCGACTCTTTCCACTCAGACTGCTTCACATAGTAAAGCCACATTCGGTAGAGCGTCAATTGCCCCGCAAACTATATTCGCGCCTGCCCATGCATATAGTAGCCCAACGCACACAACGAACCCCTATCAGTCTTGTGGCCTTTCAATGCATTCGTCTAATCTTTGCAAGCAGCCAGTACTCAACGCTTCCTCCTGCTCAAACAACATTGCCACGCAGGCTGTCGACACATCAGTCTCATTTAATAATGCATCTTCTCCTAATGCACCGGCATCTAACTATTTTATGCCTGCAGTATCTGCTGAAGACTTTATTCCTAGCAAGGCGCAAATGGCAGCGCGACAAGTGATAGTCAAGGAACAAGTCACCTTTAGTGGTCACCCAGAAGACTGGCCACTATTTATCAGTAGGTACACCAGTACAACACTTTCGTGTGGCTATACAAATTCGGACAATCTTCGTCGGCTGCAAAGTTGCTTAAAGGGTGAAGCACTGGAGAACGTTAAGTATAGACTTTTCATTCCTGACCAAGTCCCTGGTGTTATCAACACACTTACTCGACTCTATGGGCGCTCCGAAGTCATCATTGACAACCTAATCGACAAAATGCGTAACGAGCCGCCACCACGCGAAGACAAATTACAATCTATTATAAAATTCTCTTTAACAATTGAGAACATATGTGGAGTTATGATGGCAACCGGCCTACACAAACATTTAGTCTACTAAGAGAACTGGTGGATAAACTACCCCCGAATCTTCGATTGGATTGGGTTGCAGCCGTTTAAACCACACTTCTCTAGGAGTGTGAACGATGTAGACCTATCGGTTTACAATTCCTGGCTAGCCGACAAAGCATACTCCGCTTCTATGGTCACTCCACTTAACTCTAAAATATCAAGCAGAACAGGAAGGAACTCTGCAAGAGCGGCATTGAACGTACATCAAAGCACGCCTAGCTCAATGGAACGAAAATGCCCCGTGTGTCAGCAGAAATGTAGAACGGTGGAGCTATGTGAAGAATTCGCAAAAATGAGCCTTAGAGACAAATGGGATATTATAAAAAGATTTACGATCTGCAGAACATGTCTCCGCACTCATGGACAAAATAGATGTTATTTGGAGAAAGCGTGTGGTTTAAACGGCTGCACCTACAAGCATCACAAAATGCTGCATAACGCTGCGAATGATCGTCAAGCCGAGACTGCATCAAATCAACAAATGAACTGCTTTCAAACAAGCAATAAAACAAGCGTTTTATTCAAAATAATTCCGGTCGTGTTACATAATAAAGATAAAAAAATAGATACCTTCGCATTTCTCGACGATGGTTCATCAATATCGCTCATAGATGAAAGTCTTGCTTCTGAACTGAACGTTGAAGGAGATCTACAGCCACTTTGCTTGAAGTGGACTTCGAATACGCATCGTACAGAAGACTCATCCCGGAAAGTAAGAGTCGAAATTTCGGCCCCCATTATCGATAAAAGGCATTCAATACATCTTCGTACCGTCAATCATCTTGATCTTCCAGAACAATCGATCAATATAGCGGAACTATCGAAAGAATATCCATATCTTAACGGGCTTCCGGTGAACACATATTCCGAAGCAAAACCTCGTCTACTCATTGGACTTGACCAATGGAAGCTGTGCGTACCACTGCGCTCCAAAGAAGGAAGAGAAGGCCAGCCCATAGCATCAAAGACCCGCCTGGGTTGGATTATATACGGTCCATTAACACGAAAGTCTAAACCTGTTGATCAACGACAAAGCTTCTCTAACTTTCACATGTGTGAATGCCAGATATCTGAGGATAAGAACTTGAACGCATTGTTTAAGGAATTCATTGCGCTAGATGCGATAGGACCCAACTCCCCTAAGGCTATACGTTCATGCGACGATGAAAAGGCACTTGCAATTTTGGAAAACAGTTTATCGAGAAAAGGAAAACGCTTCGTTGTTCCGCTTCTATGGAAGTTTGCCAACAAAGAGATGCCCGATAGCCGGTTGATGGCCGAGCGCCGACTGATATGTCTCGAAAAGAAAATGTTGAAAGACATGGAGCTTTCAAAGAAGCTTGATTTCCAAATCGAAGACTATGTGAAAAAACAGTACGCCAGAAAACTAACGATAGCCGAGCTAAAAGCACATGTTTCCCCAGTATGGTACCTTCCAGTCTTCCCAGTCATTAATCCCAATAAACCTGGAAAAGTAAGAATGGTGTGGGATGCTGCTGCACGTGTGGGCAATATTTCACTGAATTCAATGCTCTTTTCCGGTCCAGACATCGTCCCTTCTCTCTTCTCTGTACTTTTTCGCTTCAGAGAGCGTAAAATTGCTATATGCGCTGATATTCAAGAGATGTTCCATCAGGTATGGATAAAAGCAACCGACCAACACGCGCAACGTTTCTTGTGGCGAAACAAGCTTACGATGGAAATTGAAGAGTACGCTATGCAAGTTATGACTTTCGGCTCAACATGCTCGCCTTTCTGTGCACAATTCGTCAAGAACACTAACGCAAACAACTTCAAATCAAAATATCCACGAGCCTCACAGGCTATTATCGAAAGACACTACGTCGACGACTACTTAGACAGTGTGGACTCCGAAGAAGAAGCGGTGCAGCTGGTCAAAGACGTCATCTTTGTACACAGCGAAGCTGGGTTTAACATACGAAATTTTATGTCAAACTCGTCACAAGTCATTGAGACCGTCAAAGAAAGGGCAGCCACATATAGCAAAGCAGAAAGCGGCCGACGAATTATTCTGGGTCCCGAAAAGGTACTCGGCATGTGGTGGTCTCCGTGCTCCGACTCATTCTCGTTTGCACTGAGTACTCCTTACTTAAAATCTAACTCTTTAAGTGAAAATATCTGGCCTACTAAAAGAGAGATGCTAAGAATTCTTATGTCAGTGTTCGACCCACTGGGACTGATTGCGAACTTTATGATATTGCTAAAAATCCTCCTACAAGAAGTCTGGAGCTCGGCAGTTGAATGGGATGAAAAAATAAAACCCCAACATTACGAGAAGTGGTGTGCTTGGAAAAATCGTATACCATCAATCAAAGAAATTGTTATTGGGAGGCCATATCTTGCAAAAATATCTTTTAAAGAAAGCTATTCCTTGCAATTACACATATTTGTTGATGCAAGTGAGATGGCATATTCAGCCGTGGGATACTTCCGAGTCACTAACAACGAAGCTATAGAGTGCACTTTAGTCGGCGCCAAAACCAAAGTTGCACCATTGAAGATGATATCCATACCTCGACTTGAGTTGGAGGCAGCTGTTCTGGGAACAAAACTAGCACGAATGATAACAGAAGGGCACTCAGTCGAGATAACAGAAAAGTACTTTGGTCGGACTCTCGAACTGTTCTGAGTTGGATTAACTCGGACCATCGTAAGTACAAACAGTTCGTGGCCTTTAGAGTCGGAGGAATCCTCGAAGAAACGAAAGCAAGAAACTGGAGATGGTTATCTAGCAAAGAAAACGTGGCCGACGAAGCCACGAAGTGGAATTTGAAAAACGAATTCCATTCAAACAGTCGTTGGTACCAGGGTCCACGATTCCTATACGAGCCAAAGGAACAGTGGCCAGGAGAAGCCATAAAACCAGAAGAGACAGCAGAAGAGATGAGGCACTTTAATCTATGTACATCATATCGAAAAAACTGACTTCGCCATTGATTTGACGAGATTCAGTACCTGGAATAAACTAATGAGAACCATGGCACAAGCAACCCGATTCATTCGACAAAGAATGCTTAAGACGGAAAAGGTCAGCACAATGATACGATCAACACACATGGAAGACGCAGAAAATTATCTTATAAGGATGTGCCAAAGCGATAAGTTTTCCGAAGAAATTGCGATTTTAAAGAGAGTTAAGACGGAAGAACGAACCCTATGCAAATCGAGCCCACTTTACAAGCTAAGTCCATATCTAGATGACAATGGATTGCTGCGAATTAAAGGGCGAATAGACACTGTGCCGGGAGTCCCACTGTGTACAAAACGCCCAATAATCCTACCAAGGCAACATATTGTAACTTACCTTATCGTTGGCGACTATCATCAACGATTCTGTCACAAAAACAACGAAACAGTAGTTAACGAAGTTAGGCAAAAGTTCTATATACCAAAACTTCGGATCGTCCTCAAAAGTGTAGTGAAGGAATGCCAGCATTGCAAAAACAATCGATGTAATCCCGAGCCACCGCTGATGGGCGACCTTCCATCTGCTAGACTCCAACCCTTCACAAGACCATTTTCCTTTGTAGGAATAGATTATTTCGGCCCTCTTTTCGTCAAAGTTGGGAGACATTCTGAAAAACGATGGGGAGTTCTAATAACCTGCCTTACTATACGAGCAGTGCACATCGAAGTCGCCTTTAGCTTGTCTGCAGATTCTTGCATAATGGCTATCAAACGTTTCATTTCAAGAAGAGGATGGCCGTTGGAAATATTCAGTGACAATGGTACAAATTTCCGAGGTGCCAGTGTGGAGCTAAAAGAAGCAGTAAATAAGATAGAAGTTGATAAATTAGCTTCCGAATTCGTTAGGCCCAATCTAAAATGGAACTTCAATCCTCCTCTAGTACCACATATGGGGGGAAGTTGGGAAAGGTTAGTCCGCTCGGTAAAAGTCACCTTAGGCCATATAACACCAACCAGAAACCCTACAGATGAGCTTTTAGGTACAATGATGACTGAGGTAGAGAGAATAATAAATACACGACCCCTTACTTATGTTCCTTAAGGTTGTGACGAGGATGAAGCGCTAACTCCAAACCACTTCCTGTTGGGGAGTTCAAATGGTGACAAACTTGCTGGAGAGGTCGAGGACGATGTAACCCTATTAAGAAAAAACTGGCTATCAAGTGAACAGTTCGCTAACAGATTTTGGCGTCGTTGGGTAAATGAATATCTGCCCGATCTCACTCGAAGAACAAAATGGTTCTCTACATCAAAACCAATCAACGTAGGAGACATTGTAATAATCGCCGACTCAACGCTTCCAAGAAACACTTGGCCAAAGGGACTGATTCTCCAAACTAACGTTGGAAAAGATGGCATAGCACGCAGTGCCGTTGTTAAAACTCAACATGGTATCTATACCAGACCCACGTCCAAGCTAGCCGTTTTAGATGTTGGCAGATTTGGCGAAGATGGAAAGCTTGTCCCAGGAACCAGCTTACCAGGGGGGAGTGTTGCCAAACCTGGCAGCACTAATTTCGATTGACATCAAAAAATGACAGATCGTTAGCGCGCCCTGAATTCTTGCAAATTCTTTCTTTCTCCATCTTACTATTGATTGGTTAAGACCTGCCTTCGATCGTTAAAACCTCTTGGCTTAGCGATCAAATAAAGTTATCTTTCCTTAAGAAGCAAACTAATTGTAAGTTAATTATACTTATTATAAATACACATGTACATTGTACATACATAAATGTATAAAATTAATATATATATATATAATATTCTGTAAATATATTCTGTAGGAATAAAAGTTTTCCTTTCAAGAACCAGAAAGCTGTTCAATTATTAAAGGAAGGATATCTCCAACACTATTATTACTATTATTAATTATAACAATTCGTTTAATCTTTATATTTCAAAGGGTTTATCATCAAGTTATCATATCGAAATTCCGTGCATTTGATATTAATGCATCTCTTCTTTGTTGGGTTAGAAATTACCTTTCGAACATCTCATTACAAGTTGTATTGGTCGGATTCAAATCTGATATCTACAAAACACTGGTGTGCCCCAGGGCTCCGTTTATTTCTCCGACACTCTTCTTTTTTTATAAATGATATTTTGCCTGAAACTTCTAACACACTAAATTGTTTTGCTGATGACAGTATCCTCAGCTTTTCACATTCGTAGACTACCACCGGCAGCGTATGATAACCTCATTAAATTCTGAACCTGACAGCATTGTCCAATGGGGAATATTAAACCGTGTAGAATGTAATGCTTCAAAAACTCAATGCTGTCTACTGCTGCAAAAGCGTAACCCTCTAACAATGTGTTGGTTGATAACGTTTACCCTCAATAAGAATCGCATCTTCTTTATTTACCTGGGTTAAAAAAAGACACTTTTTGATTTTCTCTTTAATTTCGGTGGCACTCGCAGGTAAGCCTCAACCCTTATTGGCAAAA
Organism: Eupeodes corollae; assembly: GCF_945859685.1. NCBI lineage: Eukaryota > Metazoa > Arthropoda > Insecta > Diptera > Syrphidae > Eupeodes > Eupeodes corollae. The sequence continues at coordinate 134,998,683 of NC_079147.1, forward strand.
TCCATGCGCCTGCCCAAACTAGCAGTAATAACATTATTCAATTTAAAAGCTTTTTTCTTTTTGTTTGAGAAAAAAATTCTTTGTCTGACGGCATAAATGGCAGCTAGTAGGAGGGATTCTTATTTTGATTTCTTTAGTGATTTTATAAAAGTTCTAGTAAAATTCGTAGTTGTAAAATATTTGGTAAAGCATTACATGTATTTCGTCATTATTTAGCTTACCAAAACAAGATTTTGATCCATGTCGGATATTAACAAATCAAAAGCTTCTAAAAGTTCATTTAATTTTTTGACAAAATATGCATTCCTAATAAAAATATATCTTATTTCTGTTGAAGAAATAATACATGCAAATAGTCAGCATGAAGTAAATGGAAATATTTGATAGTTAAGTGGAATCGATTATGAATTCTTGTATAATTAATATTCAGGAATTTAGATTTTATCGAAGTGGAACGATTTACATAATATGTATGTACATACGTATAAAATCTATTGTTTTGAGTATTCCTAATTCAAGCGAATATTCTCGGGAATCTAAATAATAAAAAACTGTTTATATGCATTCATCCAACAATGAATATTTCAATAAATTTGTATGACATTTTTGCGTTTTACATTGAACAGATTAATTTCAAAAAATACGTTGTCAAAAGAAAGAAAATTTTCTGTAGACTGTGTGAGTTAGTTTTCATTGAATATTTCTAATATATAAAATTCTCCTGTCACAATGTTAGTTGCCATACTCCTTCGAAACGGCTTAACCAATTTAAATGAAGTTTTGCATTTACATTCAGTAGATCTGAGAGAGGTTTTTATCTTTTTTTTTATATTCCTAAATGCTAAGTGATTGCTTTGAGGACTTTTGCGTTATCATTGTTACTCAATAACTTCGGTATGCTTTTACTAAATCGAAATGCATCTGATTTAATAGAAACTGAATTAAATCGTGAACCACAATACAATACTGTAGAAATGGAATGCAATGTCCCACTAATGCATGACGAACAAAGAACCATTTATGAACACATCATGCTCGTAGTTTCGGCAGGATAAGGTGGATGCACCATTCCTTATTTCGCTAATTATTGTTAAAATACGATCAAATAATGGTATTGGCTATTGAATCTTCTGGCATTGCTGCAACTTTATTGGATGGAAGCAAAACAGCTTATTCACTATTTAAACTGCCACTAAATATGAGATCAACGCGTTCTTAAAATCATGGCATAATGTTGAAAAAGTAGCACTGAAAATAAATATACGTGTTCAAATGCTTCAAGATCCATCCGCTGAAACATTCTCAAAACAACTGTTAGATGACGGAAAAGTTACTACAGATGAAATTACATGCATAAAATTACTGGTCGATTTCCAAAAGATTAGTGATTCAAAATATGCTCTCATTAAATAGACAATATAAAAATCTAAAGACACAACATTTGTTATCAGGAGACTTGGTGTCATACAAATCTATGGATACAATTTGTGATGCTACCGAAGCTGTAAATTATCCATCTGAGTTTTCGAATTAATTGGATTTACCAGGCATTCCACATAATTTACAACTGAAGGTTGGATCTCCGATAATTGTGCTTATGTTGTGCAACGGCACGCGATTAGTAATTAAAAAATTAATGAAAAATATTATCGAAGCCATAATTATTGTAAATGGCAAATTTCGAGGTGAAAATATATTACCGCGAATCCCTTTTATACCCACAGACGTCCCAGATCATTTCAAACGCCTTCAATTATTAATAACTATTAAAAAGCCTCAAGGCCAAACGATGTCTGTCTGCGGCTTAAATTTGAGTACCTACTTTAAGTTTTTCACACGGACAACTATATGTGGCCTGCTCTCGAGTGGGCAAACTATCCAGTCTTTCCAGTTGGGGAAAGATGGGATCACAAACAATATTGTACAATCTGTTGCATGAAAGGATTGATATCGTTTTTTTAGCGATATGTTTATAATTTAATAAATAAAACAATTTATTTATATTTAATGATTTGTTATTTTAATATTTGGTCGACGTTTACAGTGCAAAATTTAATTTTAGCAAAATTTTTTTTATGACTAGTGAGGTCAGCTAGTAAATTTATAATTTGTTGAACAAAATTAAATTTGTATTACAGTTAAAATATGAAATTCTGGTAAAATATTACCTCAAAAGAAATTGGTTGTGTATTTGAATGACCATGTCTTATTTCACCGTATTTCATATTTGTTGGGATGAGTCTTATGTTAAGAGTGATTTTAGAATGAGCTAAGCCAAGGAATGTGCCGTGCTCAATTTGATGGTTTCAATTAGTTTTATCCCTTTCCTGAAATAATAATTGACCGTTCTTATAATTTAATGTTTGAAGATTATTTCATGCAAATGTTAACTTTCACTTCGCCTCAAATGGTGCAACTGCTTAGTCCGATTTTGACATAATCTTTCCAACATTTCAGCCGGTATTTCTCGAATAAATGCTTCAATGTTGTCTTCCAATGCGTCAATTTGAAGCGGGCTTGTCTATATAGAAATAAGCTTTAACACAGCCATACAAAAAATAGACTAATGGCACTAATTCGCATCAAATCATCTAGGCGGCCACTTAATTAGTACCGAACGTGAAATAATATGTTCACCAAACGCGCTTCTTAATTAGTCCATGTTGCGCGTGCTGTTTGGCATGGGGCATGTGTCTTGTTGAAACCACATGTTATGCAAGTCAAGCTCTTGCATTTTTGAGCAAAAAAAAAAAATGGATATCATCTCACAGTTACGTTACGATTCTCATCATCTTTGAAGAAGTACGGTCCAATGATACCACCAGCCCATAAACCGCACCAAACTGTGACTTTTTTGTATGCATTGGTAGCTGTTGCAATTCTTTTGTTTGATATTCACTCCAAAATCGACAATTTTGCTTATTTACCTACAACAATAAGCTTCGTCGCTGAACACACTTTTTCTGTTAAAAAATGGGTCTTCGGCCAACTTTCCAAGTGCCCATTCACCAAAAATTTTAGGTTGCAGTAGGTCGTTCGGCATCAATTCTTGCACCAGATGTATTTTGAAAGGCATCACAACTAACAGAGGCCCAATTGCTGCGAACGGCGACGAATCGATAATTGATGGTCATCATAATCAGTGGCCCATAGAGCTTTGCTCAGTTTGCACTCTACGTAAGCGTGTTGGTGGTTTAATGTCCAACAATGTAAAGTTGGTGCGAAATTAAGACACAATAGCCCAAATAGTTTAAACCAGTGTTGACAAAAAGATAATAGCTAAAAAATCACCCTTTGTAAGAAATAGCGATCTTTGCTTTGAAAGATAATTTGAATAGCATTAATTTGTTATATCTTGACAAAACATCAAAATCTTATCAATTTTTTAAGTTAGGAATATTAATGTTAGTCTACAAAATTAACTTGTTAACTTTGGCACTGATAAGGTCCATTCAATCCTTGTTATAGATACTAACATAGTACATATCTGTAGCTTTAGAAGAATATACACGTTTTTCATTATTTGATGGCACAATATCCAAGAATATTGGATTCAATTTTGTTAAGCAGAAAATAGAAGATACGTACAATTAATGAGTGCCATTGAAATCAAGCAAAAGCAAAGTGAATCGCTCTCCAAAATCAAATCACTTTTATCCCAACTGATGACAAACGTATCTACATCTTTCTGTTTGTTCTCTCATCTCTCTGGGATTTCCGCTCCGGGAACTGCAAATTCTCAAAGAAAGTCCAAAGATAATAAGTCCAATCTAGCTAAATTTAGTTATCGTCATCATTGCCATTATATATGTATACACTCTTCGAATTTATGTGTAGTTGTGTATAGTTTTGGTTTTATACTATTGTGTGTGTAAGGATTGAAGGTCGGTCTTTGGATGGCACAGTCTTATCATCATAGTCGTCATTATCATTGTACCAAGTCATCATCGTTGTGCAGCGAAATACTGTGGATTAGTTCAAGGATTACGAGGAGAAATCTTCTGGCTTTGTCTTGATGATTTGAAAGAAAATTACAAAAAGATTGAGATACCAACTATGGAAGGAGTATGAGTGTGAGTATTAGTGTATGTTATGTTGTGTCCTTATAGATACCTGCTGCCAGTACACAATTGCAATAGGAGCACGAACAGAAAAAATTCTGTTTCATGTTATTTTTCTTTGCCATCCAGTGTTGTCATTAAGCTATTGTTGTATCACTGTATATTATACTATGAACTCGGAGTGGGTCTGGTTCTGGTTCTGATTCTTGTTATATATAGTTAGGAAGACAGCGAGCGGTGTTGTTCTACTGTTTTGCACAGGAACATCAGACAACAATGATGTTGATCATGTTCAAGTTGATGATGATAGTAGATGGTTGGGAGTTCTTGTTACACTAGCGCACCATATTGGCCCCTATATCATGCTCAAGCCATGAAATGAAAGACATTCTGGTCTCTGGAAGACAAAAGATAAAATACCTACCTATATCCTTTGGGATTTTCGGAATATTGTTTTCTCCTTGTGTACGGCATAGTCATAAAGTATAGGCAGGCAAGGTGGTGTACAGTACTATGTATATGTATTTATATACGTATATGAATTGTGTGTGCTCATGCTCAACTAATGAGTTATGACTACAAATTCCTTTGAAAAATGAGAGAATAGACTTTCATGAAATGGATTTTTGTTATGAAGTTCTAGTTTAACACAAAATCTAGAGCTTATTTCCATTCAAATGTTGTCTTTGGTTTTTGTTTGGTGCTGATCTTATTGAGACATTTTTTCCATCATCAATCTCATGAATTGCAAAAATCTACTTCAGTACGAGTGTGATAAAGAGAGACAATATATTTTTGTAAATAGACTTTCCAATTTCTCATACTCACTAGATTTTGATTTTGAATTACTTTCATAGAAGTGTTACGTCCAAAATTATTTATTCTACGAGTATATATACGCACTCTTAAAATCTGATGCTTGTTAACAAATATCATGAAAGAGGTTTTTTGGTGATAAATAATTTTGACATGAAAATCAAAGTAAAACCAACCACATGTCTCACCCAGACAAATTTCTTGGTGTTAGATTTATCGATCTTATGACAACATATATGGGGAAAGCTTTAGTTTGTTTAGTTTGTCAAACTTATCCGTTTGTGCAGAATGGCGATGGAGAATGCACGCTGCTTTGTCAGGGTCGTAAAAGATATCACCGATGCATTTGATGTCAAACAAATTTTAAGACAAGGCGAGCACTGTGATGCAACTTTTTCAACATCGTTCAACCGTCAATACTAGATGCACAATCTTCCAAAGGTCCATCCAATTATTCGGATGAATCGATAGGTTTAGTGGTCGATGAGAACAAGACAAAGTATATATTGTAGTCGTTCTATTAAAACTCCCTAAGTCCATTTTTTGTGTTTAAGATTATTATTATTAAAAGTATTAAAAGTTTGAAATCAACATGCAAATTAATAGATTTTGGGAGTTTTAATTCTTTATTATTTAAAAATGGTGCATCGTTAAGCTTAGGGAGTTTTGAAAAATATAAACTTTGTTATTTGCATGAACTTAGTGTATTTATTTCATTTTTGCGGAAAATGGACTTAGGGAGTTTTCAAAGAAAGACGACGATATATGATGTCACCAAAAAAAGACATTGAACGAAGACTTTTTTGGAAAAAACAGTCACTATGGCCAGCTATAAATTTGAGATAGTTAATTACTTTCTCTAACTAGGCACCGCTATAAATTTAGACAGTGAAACCAGCACTGAAATAATGCAAATAATAACTCTTGCAAATCACTGCTTCTTGACTTAGAATATAACTCGCTATTAAAGTCCTTTCTTGAGCATTTAAATTCACTAGCTATAAGACGCTCATCATTTCAGTTCTCATTTATGAAGCTGAGGTTTGGATCCTGTTAAGAAAAGATTAGAGCGTCTAAGGATGCTTTGAGAGAAAAATCCTTCGGTTGATTATTGGTCCCGTCCCGGAGAGCGGAGAAGAAGATACAACGACGAACTGTACGGGTTGTATAGCAACACTGACCTGATTATAAAATTTGAAGTCCAACGACTTAGATGGGTGTGTTGTGTAAAACAAATGGACATCAACGCTCCAGCCCGGAAGCTCTTCGAATCGAATGGGAAGGCACTAGCCAGTAGAGGAAGACCGCGACTCAGGGGGGGCACCTAGGTGGGATAGAAAACCTAAACCAACTTGGCGTGTGAATTTGTAGACAGCTATGCCAAGCTAGTTGGGACACACATGTTATTTGAGGCCAGGTTTACCCGGACTGCAGCGCCACCTTTAGTTAGTAAGTAGATGATTCATTCGAGTGAAATCATAATATTGCCCGTATCCTAGCTAAATGAAATAAGGGAAGCGTAACTGTGCAAACCTGAGTTTTGATAAAGAAACTAAGTTAAAGATGCACTATAAATACAACATTAATAACATAATTAAGAACTTTGTTTTCAAAATTTTAATTATAAAGGTAAAATTTGATTATAACTTACAGAAAACATTTAACTTCATTGCAGTCTCTCTAATTCCATTTCGCACAAGTTCATTTGTTGCACGACAAGCTAAGCCTTTGCCATGGTCTTCCCTTGTTGGCGTTAGAGATAAAACGGATATGCTTACATTTCCATCTTCGGATACCTGTTAAAAAAAATTAAAAAGAAGAGATTTAAAATTGTGTGTAACATTTGCAGTGAAATTTTTTAAAATAACGTACTTCAATTGTAGATATGTTTGTGTAAAAAAGAAATGAACGTTTAGGAAATATTTTTACCTTTTGACTGTGCCCATGCAATTCAATGTTGCCCATCCACCACGTAATCTTTGCTGGCGGTCTTGATCCTATCGCTTGACATTCAATTTCATATTTTCTATCCGCTGACATTGGTTGATTGTTAAATGATATTTCCACCAAAAGAGGTCTTACTAAATTATTATAAAAGAAAAAAAAGATAAATTACAGTTAAGGTTTTGAAGAAAAATATTATGAGGTTAATGATTCTTAGAAAAATTTTAAAGAAGCCTTTAAAATTTGTAAATGTAATGAACAACAATTTTTTAAAAAGTCAACAAATGTATAACTGAATTGCACGAACTTCCTAGGTGCCTTAAAATAAATCTAAATGACATAAAACGTATTATTGGTATATTTCAATTATGTACGGTACAAAATATCGGCCTAATATCCACTCTGACCTCGACGGCACACCCCCATATCCTTTTCTTTCAAGTTAACCCAAAGAAAGAAGCCCAACGAGGCCTTATCACATGATTTGGACGGCCTGTTGGACGATTAAATTGGCCAACAAAATCACAAATTGCACTTATGCATTTTGATTTGAACGCCCATTACCATTAAAAGCCGCAAAGACTTTAACGCGTTACTCGGTTGTTTATCATTGCCAGGCTCAAATTGAATTAGTCTGAAATTGAGAAATATCAAATGAAATGCAGAAAATAACTTAGGAGTGGTTCATTTTTAACATCAACCTTTAAAATTTAACCACTCTTTAAATACATACACAATACAGTGTTTGCATACAAATTCACTCTATAAAATTAAAAAAACTATATGTTTTGATATACTTGTTTTTTAATCGAATGCCAGTATGTATTGTATGTCAAAAAAACTATCAATAATTTTGTTTTATCCAAATATTAACTGTAAATGGAATCCGAATCAAATCAATCGTCAAAATTGCGTCTTTTCCTGGTTGTAATTTTTGGTAATTTGTTTTTCTGTTTATTTTGTTTTGTCTACAAATTTAATTCCTTTGATTTTTATAAATAAAGCAAATCTTTCAAGTTTTACTCTTGGAACGTGTATAGCATGGCCTTCACCAATAATGCCAAAATTAAGAGACAAAACTGATGATAGTCCAATTGATTTTGCCATAGATAAGGCTCAAGAAGGGTGGATATATTCATTAATTTCAGTTGGAGCTGGCGTATGTGAGTAAAAAAAAATCGAATAGATTAGAACAAATATTTATACACTTTTATAGTATAGAAATAAGTTACGTATCATACAGAATACACACTGGAAATAGATACTTACAAAAATATGGGACATATATAAATAAATGTCATTACAGCTTAACTGACACAAAAGACATCCGTCGAAAAATTATAACGCTTTTGATGACATCCACGATACCCAATCAAGGACGATTAACACTAGGTTCTGTGAATTATGAAGGGCTCTGAAAACTGCTCTACTTAAACAATCCGGTAGTTTCAAATTTCACACTGAACAGATTCATATTAATCACTTTACTTTTGTTTCGAAAAAACGGACCATTATAAGATAAGACCTTAAAATAGATGAACCTTAAGTACTATTAAATGTGGAATTCTAATCTGCGGCATTTAAACTTTGAATATAAAAAAACTGTGTTGCATTAAAAATTTCTTATTTCATGTTTTTAATTTTTTTGTCAGCTGCTCTGATTGCTGGACCTCTTGCAGATCTAATTGGTCGAAGGTTTACAATGATGATAGGGTCATGTATGTTTACTCTTGCTTATGCGACAATGATGATAGCAGATACAATTGAAATCATTTATGTGGGACGGATTTTAGAGGTTTATTTATTTTGTTAATTGATGTATTCGAATCTTTACAAATACTATTCCATATACATAGGGTTTGGGAGCTGGCTGCACAATGACAGTTGTCCCAATGTACGTCGGAGAGATTTCTACCAAGGAAAGCCGAGGCTCTACTTTAAGTCTTATGATGTTATACATGACACGTAAGATTTGTGTAATAAATTAAATTGATCTGCAAGCTATAATTTGATTTTCCTATGCAGTTGGAATGCTTTTTGTCTATTGCATTGGTCCGTTTACTACATACCATGTCATGCAAGTTTGCTGCATATCTATTCCTTCACTGACGTTTTGGGGCTATTTCCTCCTACCAGAAAGTCCATACTATTTAGTAAGAAAAGATATGGTCGATAAAGCACTTCATTCTTTGCAAATAATTCGAGGTCAAAGTGAAGAAATTGTCAAAAAAGAACTCCCTGCTATTCAAGAATCAATAGACCAAATCAGGGGTATGAAAAAAGGTCGATGTCGTGATGTCTTAAGTAATAAAGGAAATCGAAGAGCTCTGATAATTGTCTTAGGCATGATGGTGTTTCAACAATTTTCCGGAGTAGTTATAATTATCATAAATGCACATACCATTTTTATGAAAGCCCATGTTTGTTTTGGGGCAGCTGTTTCTGCAATTATTGTTGGTATTGTTCAAGTTTGTTCGAGTGTCACTCTTCAATGCATTGTTGATTTATGGAAACGCAGGACATTATTGAGGTTATCATCCATCGGAATGGGATTATCTCAATTCACTTTGGGAACATTTTTCTATATAGATATGTGTTGTGATGCATCACATATTAGATGGATACCTTTGTTGGCATTTATTGTGTTTCAACTTTCATACCGTATTGGATTTGGTCCTTTGCCATTTACTTTTTTAGGAGAATTATTTCCACAAAATATCAAATCTATTGCAGCCACTTCAGTAACAATTACATGTTGGGGATTGGGATTTTTTATGGGTCGATTTTATCCCTTGTTTGATGCATTTTTTGGCACTCATATTGTGTTCTGGACATTTTCAATGTTCTGTTTCTTGGCTTTTCCATTTGCACAGTTTGTTGTTATAGAAACGCATGGTTTAAGTTTAAATGAAATTCAAGAACGGTTACAAAAATTAAATCAATAGAAAACTAAATTTATGAAAAAAATTGTAAACAAAATTGAGAATAAAATTACGTTGTTGCATTAAAATTTTCATAGTTTCATTGAAATAAAGGACTTCCGAACAAAATATTACAGGCATTGACTTAGCTATGGTGATAGTTTATTTGTAAAGTTGTTGTCATTTTATGTTATTCTATCTGCGTCTTCATTTTTTCAGAACTATGGTAGTGATAGGGATTCCATTATGTAAGGAAAAAACAATCTAGCCTTTTGACATGTGAGATTGAATGGCTTCAAGTTACTCAAAAAACGACCGAAGTCCATACTATGTGCTACATCCTATATATAAAGATCGTTCTTGTTTTGAGCGATACTGGCCATAGTCCGAAAAAGCCCAGTATTTTCGCTGAAGTTGGGCTAATAGGCCAAAAGCCGTCAAAAAATGTTGAAAGTGCAGTTCATTAAGCATAAACAACGTAATGTCATATTCTTAATTTGTGTGATATTTTGATGTAACACTCATATGGTTATGTTACAAAAGATACATTATTTTCGATTCGAGTCTATAGAAGAATGTACGATATTACCTGAAATACTACTAACTTTAATTATTAATTGCATGCCTTTCGTAATTTTAAAATTGATGTACGAACCTATGTACACATGCGTATACATCTCCTTTAAAACCATTTCATTAAGTTTCTACTGATATTGAAAAGTCAAAATTTACAATTTGATGGTGGCATTGATAGGCAAAACGAGGATCAGAAAATGCGATGTTTACTATGGCGACTTCTACCGAGAAAACCACCAAAGCTTATTCGGATGCGGCTTTGTCATTGTATCCAAACGTAGCCTACAAGTCTGGATCTAAAGGTGAATCAACAAGAGCCTCATGACCATCCGAATCCAAGCTTAATTCGGCAACAATATCCTAATCGCACACGCCCCCAAAGAAGAGTTGAATTACAATACCAAGGATATGTTCTTGGACAAAACATATGAGCAGTGTTTCAGCTACGATTTTAAAAGTGTACTTGCCGATTTGCGCTGTTAAGCACGATGATCCATTCTATATAAATTACGAAAGCCAAAAATTCCGTTTTCCCGACTTAGACAAAGTATAGATTTCAATTCTATCCTCAAGTTTAACTAATTCTCTGGAGAAGATGTCTTGAATGCCGAACTCTTCAAAGCAGCTGAAGATATTTTGGTTAGGAGCATGCACCAACTTATCTCCACGATATGTTCTAAACAAAGCATGCCCTCATCCATACTGAAAAAAGGAGACCATCTAACGCATTGCCTATGACAAACAAAAATTGATGAATGCACCTTGGGTCGTTTCTTGAGAAAATAACTTAGCGTGATCTACGGTAAAGTATGCATAGAAGATGAGTAGAGAGGAAGATGGCACCACAAGGATCGAACAGAAGGATAAAAACCCAACTACTGAGATGGCTGAATCACGTAAAGCGCATGGAAATGGATCAGATGGCACGCACAAGTGGAAAGTGACCGCACACAACTTTGATGGCACAATTGGAGACATCTACGAGTAGCTTAGCTAAGCACCGAGCTAAATAGAAAAGTTTATTGGGTGAAGTCCTTGTTCGTACAGGAAGTAAGTGGAAGGTAATATTTGATAATTTCTAAAAACATGGTTTTTATCCACGTTTCGTTTTGAGCCATGCTATGAAGTGAATTGTGAAGCATGCTTCAATGCGTGCACTACAACACTATTAGCTTTCTACAACATTTTTCCATTACAGAAATTCCAACATGTTTTAGATTATTACTTATTTTTACACATTTTGATTGATTATTTATAAAAATAAAATGTAATACTTAATTGAACATTATTCTTTGCTAAAATTAATTAATTTAAAAAACCTGTCCCAAAATTAAAAAAAATACATTAATTCAATCAAACAAACTAAATATTTTTTTCTAATTAATGATATGATGAGGTATATAATTTTAAAATGTGACCAAAATAATTTATAATTGCACACAACATTAGAGCTTAACTATGTACCCAACTTAACTAGTATTATGACCTGGATTTCGATTATGTATCAAATAAGTAGATATAAATACACTGCATACCTAAATGCATATGTTTGAATTCCTATTTTCCGTTAATTAAAAAATAAGCCATTGAAAACTTGTGTTCTAATCAACGTATATATAGCAATGCCAGTATCTATTTCGGATATCTGTAATCAATGACATTTCTCTGAAACAAAAAAACATTGTTTCATATTCGTTTGTTTGCCACAAAAATCTAATCAATTGGTTTTATACTGATGCGTATTAGATTGGTACATAGTATGTTTGTGTTATGTGCGAATTAATGTACCAACATTTCAATACAATAGATAAACATGTATGCTAATATAATATAACATATTTTGAAATCCAATTTGAAATTGTGTTTTGTTATTCCAAAAATTCGATTACAACTACTTAATTTAAATTGTGCATAAACATGTAGCCGAGATTGATATGCATCGGAACATTATTTGGTTATAGAGTTTTGACTATTGAATTTTACTATTTTATCATAGCTAAGAATAAGAGTAATTTCAAAATTGTGTTTCTACAAATGAGAACTTGGGAATTTAGTTTGATGAAATTCACCAACTGAATCACATTTTTTTAAATAGGAAGTCAGTACAAATTTTAGCTTATGAGCGATAAAACTTTTTCAATAGAATACCAAAACGACTATCTACATTTTAAAGTTCTGTCTTTTTTTGTTATACATTTTTTCAACTTCATTTTTCCATAAAAAATAAGCAAGCCACGTATCACAGATATTAAAATTGTTATTTTAGATGAAACTGTAAATTCGATCCAGACAAAACAAATAAAAAACAAATTTTAAAAATTCACCTCATTTTACTTAATCTTGTTTCTTTCTTTCTCAGAAACAACTTCAACAATTTCCGTTGAATAATATAACTGAACAGCTAGTTTCTTCATTTCGATTTCACTCGAAATGAAATTGAATTCGATTCAAAACATAAATTGGAGTTCTCGAATTCACTATTATCGATATCGATTTAACTTTTTCGACCAGAGGAAGTTCGTGCGATTTTAATTCCACAAGAGAAAATCGTTTAAAAACAGTGAGAAATTGCTGCTTCTGCTTTGTAGTTGAAGGAACCGACAAAGCATTTAAAATAGTTTTTCAATACGCCAAATATATTTTTCATAACGTTCATAAACTAAGATTCAACACCAGATTCTTTCCCAAACTATCGGAAGCTTCTTATGACAAAGAACTGCAAACCTATGTATGTATGTGTACCAATAGAACTCGAATAAAAACGTCTTAAAAAAATTATTTCACTTAAAATAATTTCGATTTTCAAGCTATGACATCGATCGAAGGGTGTAACCCAGAAAACATTTTCTCTCGATTTTCAATTTAGATTGCAAATTATCTACCCGATTTCGGGAACCTAGCTGTAAGCCTTAAAAAAGTGATTAATTTGATGATGATAAGTGGCTTGTAAAATGCTTTTCAAGTTACGTTTGTTATTTTTATGACAAATTGCAATAATTGGAAGACCAAAACGGGATGTAAGTGTTGCGACATCGCTATAAATTCAGACATCAAACGAAGAATAACTTCATTCCACTTAGAAGGCAATTGAGTAGTAAAGTCTTCTCAGGAGCATTTAAAGTCACTACGTATTAGACGATGATCATTTATTCCCATTTACGGCAGTTAGGCTTGGACCCTGTCAAAGAAAGATGAGAGCGTCTTAGGATGTGAGAGAAAAATTCTTCGGGTGATTGATACAACGACGAACAGTGCGGGCTGATCTGTGACACTGACCTGTTTAAATGAATAAAAGTACAACGACTTATATGTAGGGTTAAGTTGAACCAATGTATGTATATCAACGCTCCAGCCCGGAAAGTGTTCGAATCCAATCCCGGGGTATGGCGGAGAAGAGGAATTCCGCAAAGCAGGTGGCGCACGCAGTTGGCAGTGGACTTCAACCAACTTGGCATTCAAAATTGAAGTCAGATTGCTATAGGAACCGACCTGGTTGAAGGCGCATGTTGGTTGAGGCCGACAGGTTGGTTTAGCGAAATCTTAAGTAACAAAGTTTTTTGTGGGTTTATTTGAAAAAACATCATTGACTTCAATTTATTAACATCGAATTGAAAGATTTTATAGCGGATAGCTTAAAAAAAATGTCTGTATAAGTTTCAAATTACATTTAATTCCACTAATTTGATAGACATGATTAAAAAACTGATCTATTTTTAAAAATATATGACATTTATCAGATGTTCGATATCACTTTTTTGGTTCATATTCTTTTATTATTTCAGATTAAATAGTTAGATAGTTAAATATTTTGAAATTATTTAAATATTAATTTTACTTACAGTACAGCTCGATGGTGATATTGGTTGATACATATTTTTTATGAAAATTACTGGCTTGGCATGTATAAATAGCATGTTGATGTATTCGTGACAAATTTCTGACAACTAGTTTACTATTTACAGTTCCATCATAAGAGAAGTCAGTTATTCCATTTTGCATTTGACCATTCATGAGCCATGTTACTGTAGGCGCAGGAATTCCTGAAAAAAATAGACAGAAATATAAGCTGTTAAAAATATATTTTATCTTTGTTTGTTTTAAAGTATTTATAAAATTTCTTTTACTATTATTGTACTATTACATTAAGAAATAATATGTTTACTATTAGCCTGCTTCCTACTTACTTGCATTAGCTTTTTTTTTAAAAAACGTAAATGTACGTTCATATATACATATGTAGATATTTAAGAAAAAGTGTATGATCTATTTTAACAATGGTATTAACGATTGAGCTTTTTCCAAATTTTATTCTACATCATTTACAGAACAAAAATGGAGCCGTTGTGAAACCTGATGCCATAAAAACCTTCTTTAGTTTTTCGGATCTTTTCTACCAAAATATATCCAGTTTGTGTAGATAGTTTAATCTTCCTGATACAACAAATATTGCTTTGGTTTAATTTTCATAAAGTTACCTTATTGGAAAGTTACCTATTAGAAAAGTGAAATAAGGTATATTTTTAGAAGTTGGTCATATTGCACTTTGAAATAGTGAAATAAAACCAAATTATTTGGAGGCAATAGGGTAAATTTTCAGGAAGTCCCGTTCTTTCACTCTTGTAAATTGTAACAAGGCCAACGATTTCAATCCAAATCCTTTAATGAGCCCAAGCAAAGGGGTTGTACCTCTTCAGGTGTAGTTAACAAAAACCAAGAGAAATAACTCCATCTTTCAAGAATAATCATTATTTCCTCTTTGTGAAAGTACAAAATATACCACCTACATTAATTTGTATAAAGTGTTATAATTGATTCCGGAGGGCTTGGCACGTAGCACGCATGACTAAAGATGAACCCGGAATGTCTGTCCTTTGCGGTATGATATGTGTTAGAAGACAGCTGGGAAGAATATGCCTTCGTAAGAAGGATGACGTAAAATAGGACGTTTGGTACGCAGCTGAATGGCCTTGGTCAACAACCAGGAAATATCTAGAAGCATGTTGATTGAGGCCCGTCAGGATCCCGGTTATGGCATCGATGATAGAAAAAAAAACAAAATAAGTAGGAAAGTAAAGTGTAATAAGACCAAATTTCATAAATTAGCCTTATTGCACACTGCAGAAGTGATAGAAGACCATTTTTTTAAAGTTTGTCTTGTTTCACTTGGCAGTACAGTGAAATTCTTCCTTATTTCTTTTTCCCTTGAACATACAAAGAACCTATAGAAACTCCTTAACTTCATTATTTATTTGTGTCTTTCTACCTTTCCATGTCATCCAGTACTTCAAGTAATAACAGAAACAACAGAAAATCTCCGATTTTTTTTTATTTTGGGGTTAAAGACCTCTCCATACTCGATAAGTACCTGCACTCCTTTTTCACATGGGATTTAAACAAAAGACTAGGAAAAACATAGCACCCACAACATATCGTATACACACCGTAACCATCAGCTACTATAGGCATTGTAGAATATTGTTCACACAATGTTTTGTGGACATAACAAAGCGGACTAACAACAGTGACAGCGCAAAAGTCAAGAAAACTTTTTCTCATTCTACCTAAAACCTAACTATTTTATATATATGCATGTAACTAGAGCTGCATTGAGTCCCTATTTTTTGTCAGCACATCAAGCTATTGCAACTATAATGGTGGAAAACCCAATTAAATCTCAAAAGTACTCCTTAATGACTGTTTTCTTGTTTCAAAGTTTTTTTTTGTATGATCATTGTTCTCTGCAGCTCCTTATGAGTATACCTACCGCTAGTACCTACCTACATAACTTCTATACTCTCCCTTTGTTGCTGAAGGTTTGTGTTGAATCTTTGAGTACTTATAGTTCTGAATACTATGTTTGTTTGCATCTGTATATAAGACTATACCGAGAAATAACTGTGCAAAAATAAAAATCTGCTTTGAAAGCCTCATGGGAGTTTTTGTCGCCTAATGGAAAAAACAATAACAACAACACAAACCACATAGACCATGTCTAAATGTTTCCGTGCCGTTTGCAATAAAATCAATGATGTTAAAACAAATGCAGCAGTAGCAGACAAAAAGGTGCTCCAATTAAACAATAAACATGTCACACATTTCCGTGAGACTTGTTGGCCGGGTAGCAATGTGCTTTACATTTGGAAAGGTAGGAAGCTAAATTTTAATAGTTTTGATGAGTTTTTTTTGTATAAGAGGAGTTAAGCCATTATAAGAATAAAATTATAACTTTTTGAATTCACACAAATGTCTGACATCAACTTGATTAGATTTCATTTTACACAAATCGGAAGTTTATGTTGACTTAGAGCGAAACTTTTCTTGACAAAAAAGGGGTAAGTTAAATCCATAATTAGAAATAGATTTCAAGGTAAATTGCAAAAGACTGTAAGCTTTGTATATAATATGGACAATTCAATGTCGGTAAAAGTCTAACTAATAACAACAATCGATTTTTTCAAGTTCTTACATCGGTAGATAAAATGTATTTCTTTTTATGAAATTCGACAAAAATGTCATTCATTAAAAGTTTCTGAACTAAAATTTTATTTTAAAAATATTGAGACACATAATGTTTGACGAAAAACACCTACATTTAAACGAATGTGTTTATTTTGCAAAACTCAAATTTCAGAAAAAGAACAAGTGTTTCTGTTTAAGGTGTGTGTTTAATCTAGCATCAATATACCTAATTATAATTACTTTCATTTCTTTTTTAGATTAAGAACAATAATCAAGAATTGTATTTATTGGATTTAATTGGCACATTGTTTTCTTAACTTCCCATAGGAATTTATTGTAATGGGTCCGATATGTCAAATTGATTGTTTTAACATTTCTCTGCATTTCAAGGTCCCTGATTCGAAATAAAAGATTTTTAGCAAAATATCTGTGTGTACGTACGTTCGTGTGTTCGTACGTCCGTACATCCGTACGTTCGCGACGTTTTTTCATTGTCCATAGCCCAAGAACAAAAAGAAACTTCAAATAACTTTTGTTTTACAGAAGATGCAGAAAGGGCTCTCTAGAAAATTGCGTCTGTGGGTTTTTACCATAGCAGTTAAAAAAAGGTGTACATTTTGGTTAACCCTAAATATTACACGAAACAATGCCGCTAGAGACTTGAATTAAATTGTATATAATATATTGCAACGATACGAAACAAGTATATTTTTTGAAAACCTCCTTTAGGAATACAAAGTGATTTTATCTCCAAAACAATTTTGTGCAACGAAAAATAAAGTTTTTAACATCAGGTAAAATTTTGAGAAAATAGAATCGACAGTTTGTTTTTTAAAAACAAAAACTTATAAAAAAACATTACTCAAAGTTGGTAAGAAATATTTTTCGACTCAAATATCTTTTCAAAACTTTGAGATATTGGCTTTAAACAACTTTTATCTATTCAAAAATATTCTTGTCAATATTCAGTAAAATTTTAAGAGAAATAGAATCGACAGTTTTCTTACAAAAAAAAACTAAAAATTGATTTTCGACTCAAATACCTTTTAACAAATTCGATATCATGGCTTCTAAATAATTTTAACTTCTAAAAAAATATTGTTTTAAGCATTCGCAAAAAATTTGAGAAAATTCGAATGGGCAGTTTTTTTACAAAGAAAATAAAAACCTAAATAATAAATGAATAAAAGTTGGTAAAAATTTACTTCCGATTCAAATAGCTTTTCAAAAATTAAAAACATTGTCTTCAACTTCGTTTTATTTCATAGAAAATATGTTTTTCGATATTCAGTACTTTTTTATAAAAATCCAACAGCCGTTTTTTCATAAAAAAATAGTACTTAAATTTGTTAAAAACGTATATTCTGTTCCTGATATCTCTCCAATTAATTTCTTTCATCCAATTTGTAAAAATTCAAGAAATGCTAATAGCATTGGTAAAAAATTGTTTTCGACTAAAAAAACTAGATTTTCAAACTTAACTATATTTTTATGTGGAAAATATTGTTGGTAATTTTAAAATTGTTGTATTGTTGGTAATATTAAAATTTGTAAGAATAATTTAACTAACAACTTTTTTAGCCCAACATAAAAAACTACACACTTTTAAGCAAGACAAATAGGCAGACGGAAGCTATCAGTGTGGGTCGCATCCCAGCCTCTTTTCTTTTACACTTCAGAATTTTCAGAAAGTAGTTAGCTTATATTTAGCAAGCGTCAAACTACGATCGGAGGCTCATCATAAGTGCATGTGTTAGTTGTTGTTATGAAAATAATACAATTATAGACTTACGCACGAATTATTACAGTACAAAAAAATAAAATAAAGGCGTTTACGATAGTGGAGCACTGGTTCTAAACAATGATTTTAATCCCATCTTATTCAAATTTAAATCTATCGATGAACAGTTTAAGTTATATAAAATGCTCATTCGACTTAAAGCTTCATTCTTCCCATAGTTAGTTTTATGAATGTCAATATGTGTAAAATCAAAGGTAAGAAGGTAATGAGTTCCGCCTCTATAATTTAAATGTACACAAGCAAATAAGGTGCATAATATGGTACGAAGCTTATTCAAGATGAGGACGAACATGACAATTGTAAAAGGAAAGGAATCATTCAACTCTTTTGTTCAGCATTTATAAAACCAAACAGAGCACTTAAAATAAAATGAATGTGATGTGTAAATTCTGAGTTGAAACAGAAATGAACACCTACATCTTCCTACATCTTTAAATGTGGAGACGCGACCGTATTTTGGCTGATATACAATAATCAAATACACTGCCGATTCGTTTTTTAGTAAAAGTTATCGTCTGGCATTTTAAATAGTTGAGGGTGAGGCTATTTTCCCCACACCAAAATCTGAAACTATCAATGACGGATTGGGAAGGGAAACGGTCATGGGTAGTCCATTTTTTTAAAATGTTCTTGTCATCAGCAAAAATAAGAACTTCCCTTGAGCGTAGATATGACGATACGTCCTTATTAGAAAGCATGAACAGAAAAGGATTAAGATGGCTCTCCTGGGGAATATCAGATTGAGCAACAAAAGGTTCCAAGGGAATGGCAATTTGTAAATTTTACCTCATATGATCTGTCTCAAGGTGTGATTTGATCTAATCTAAGAAAAAAAGTGAAAAACCAAGAGCTTTGAGTTTCAATAAAATAATTCCGATGCTAAGTTGGTCTAAAGCTTTAAAAAAGTCAGTGTATTCACAGTCAACTTCATAACCTTGTTCTAAAGCGTTTGAACATATGTTTATGAATGTAAGGAGATTTGTGACAGTTGATCTTTTTTTCACAAAACCATCCTGTTGTTCGAAAATGAGTTTTTTACTAAAAAATTCTACACTTTACCAAACAATTTGGGAATGCAAGAAAGCTTTGGAATGGGCCTGTAGTGTGTTACATCCACCTTGTTACTTTTCTTGAAAATTGGTGTTAGAAATGACTTCTTCCATATACTGGGAATTTTGCCTGTTTTTAGAGAAAGTTTCAATAAGAAAGTAAGGGGTTCAATTAAAGCATTACTATACACTTTTTGTATGCTACCGGGGGAATACCATCGAGACCGGCTGAGCAGACATTGTTCAAAGCGGATAAAAGACCAAGGTCCGTAATTTTTTGCGAAAAGGAGTGAACATTATGAAAATATACTTCATCGACTTTTTCAGGGCTATTAACAAATGACTCTCGGAAATTTGTTGCGAAAGCTCTACAGATATCAACAGTTTATCTAATGAAAGTTTCTTTTAAGCGAAGTTAACTGGAAAACCATCTGATTTTTTCTTTAAATTAGAAAGTTTCCAAATTTTTTTAAGATTCTCTTTCAAAGAGGTGCAGTGTCCATATCTGTAACATAACTAGCATACACAAAATTAGAAAGAGCTTTAAATTCGTTAAAGAGTTTAATCTAAAAAAATTTGAGATAAGTTTTCTGTTACGCAGTAAAAAATTTGAAACTGCTTTGTCAACATTAGAAAATGCTAAAGTATCAGCAATTCCAGAAGTGGTTAAATCAAGAAATGGTTTTATTTCAAGACACGCTTTATTTGGATACGATTTTTAGTACGTTCTGCTGCAGATGAATAATTTCATTATCAAACTGATTTCAAAACAGCAAAGAACTATAAAACCAAAATGTATTTTAAGTTTCGTGCGTAAAAAAACTACGTATAAAGATAGTGTTTTTCGAAGGTTTTATAGTATTTAAAATTAAGTAAAACACTTGCACTCAGTTAAAATAAACTATTTTGAGAGCGATTAACATAGGTACCTACTTTATGTTAATTTAAGTTATTCACAACGGAAAACGTCCTCACTCTCAACAGTATATAACTTGAGGCAAAAATTTAAAAGGTAGGTTTAGTATTAAACATGTTCCATTAAGTATTCTTTGCAATCGCTTGTGTCATGCGGAAAATGTTATCCTCATACCTACTTTTTTGATCGTATTTACAAAAATAATAAGCAATGCAAGCCTAATAGACACTTTGCCTTTAGAAAGATGAACGAAGGAAGCAATTAGTATGCTTCGTTTAAAAACGAATGGAGTATCAGTATAGAATTATTTTAGAAAACACAATTTATGGTTAATACATAATGATAAAGGTTAATGTTCTTAAAAGTAGGCGTAAAAAAGCTGACATTTGCGGGATTTCACTGTTATTATAAGTGAGAAGTAATTAACATTACATAATATTAATAATAATGGGAACCAACACAGCGTGTTTTAATATACATATTTAGGTGAATTTAAATTTTTAAAAGGCTAAAGGTTGAATGTGACTTATGTTATACTGCTTAGGAGTAATCTCTTTTTGAACAGAATCAAATTTTTGTTTTAACTTTAAAATAGAAAAATCGTGATATCAATTTTTTGTTTGGGCCTAAGATAAACTAAACATGAGAAAGCCTTGTTTTTGTTAACATTCTTAGAAACAGTAAAATTCGTTAGTTCTTTCGTTTCTATATCCGTACTTTATGAACAAAATTATGTATTGTCAACATTTGGTTCTTCTTAATTCAGTTTGGTCAAAATAAAACATTTCAAAATACTGTTATTGGTCCTGAAGAGAAAAAAAGTATTGATTATGTAAAAGAAAGTTTTAACTTTTCTCTTTTATACTATTTACAGTATTTGTAAGTAAAAAAAATTTTAAAAAAGAATATTTTTGAGAATAAGGCATCATAACAACTTTTACAAACCCCTTTCAGTAACGTACCGGTGAAAAGAAGTTCAGAGATACAGTATAATAAAATTAATTCAAATTTGCTTCACATTTTATACCACCTAAAATGCAGAACACTTTCACAAACAATCTGGCATATTCGTTTTATTAAGTATTGTGAAAAATGTCTTGAAAATCTTCGGAAAAAAACAAAATACTGAGCTAAAATGTATTTAATTTTATATAAAACGTGGTTGGTAAGATTGGTAAATTTTTGAACAGCATACAACAGAAAGTTTTTTTAACAATCTGCAAAGAACACTAACAAATATATAGGTCTAAGTTTTCCAAGAAGCTCAACAAAAACTTTAAACAAAATTTAATTTCTTACCTCTAGAAATGCATGTACGTACAGAATGCTTTCTATCAAATTTCTATAAAATGAATCTATTCACTCTATCGCTTGATTAAAACCTCGATTTTTTCCACGAAATCGATAACACTTAACTTTAATTTGAAATGGAATTTTTTTAACTACCTTTTATTACCTTCGCAAATTGAATGACTGTACAAAAATAAAACACATATTTTTAGAGTCTTTTTGAGCTGATTCAAATAACACCAGAATCAACATCATCCAAACTTTAATAATTTGAGTAGGATTTCCTATAAATTAATCTAGGTTAGGTTAGGCTAAAGTGGCTGCCCGTGACGGAGTAGGACACACTTATTTATGGACGCAATATAGATATTACCGTAAAAATAAAAGTTAAATTATATTTTATGTAGTAAAACAAACCGCAATAAAATAAAAGTTAAATTATATTTTATGTAGTAAAACAAACCGCAATAAATAAGAGAAATGAGGAATGCGACTCACACCGATAACTTCCCATCTGTCTATCTATTTGTCTTGCTTAAAACTTTAACCAAATATTTATAATAATCATGTAAGAGATTACCCCTTTTATAGCCGATACCTATATTTATTTTACGAGACATTGTGAATCGAACAACAATTTTTATTTTTATTAAAGCAACTGACATTCGGATTTTTATAAAAATTCTATTGAATGTGGAGCAAATTATTTTCTATAAGATAAAATCAGTGATGTTCAAATGGTAGACATGTGCATTTAAGAGGACACAAGCGTCCACAGGTTTTTCCCAAAACCAACCTCTGCCTATCAACTCCTAATCTCACCTCCCCGTGGTGAACATCGGGTGCCTAGTAACTCAACTGGAGATTGGTTTCCAACCCCAGTGGAAAGTTGTTGGGGGCAGCAAACGAGAGAGGTGGGGAGAGGTGTTTCCACTAATGCACCTCTTCTTATCCAGACGGCAGCGGAGGAATTCCCGAGATGGAATCAACGGTGGCGTCTATAGTTCCAATAAGGTTGAACTACTTAGTGAACACCTTATAGGGCTTCTTTGACTTATTCGGAGCCCAGGCCTATAAGGAACGGTTTTATCCGCCTCCCCATCCTTGGAGTTATACTCAGGATCTGTCCCTCCAGGTTGGGGGTTGTGCCGTCAGGGTGACTTCCTGGCCACGTAAAAGCTTTCATACTTGCGAAGCACCAACAAGCCTCGGATATGGACGGATTTACTGTTGACAACCAACGCAACGAATAAAGGACAACAAACTTCGGATATGCACGTGGAATGTTAGGTCTCTTAACAGACCACGTGCGGCCGAAGAATTAGCGGAGGCCCTAAACCGCTATAAAGCAGATATCACCGCGCGCAAAGCGGCGCTGCATAAAAGGACTAGAGCTGCTCGTGAACTCTATAAGCAGAAGAGGCGAGAGGAACACCGAAGGAAAAAGAGAGGGCATGAGAAGCGTGCGGTCGAAGATGTAGACAGGTATAAAAGCGGGAATGAATTTCGAAAGTTTTATGGATAGGTGAAATGAAATTCACAGGTACATAAACCTAGAACCGAAGGCTGTAAAGACGAAAGTGGAAACATCATAGTGGAACCGCATTCAATG